>NC_081405.1:27288271-27555771 GCF_030272615.1 Cryptomeria japonica | reverse complement strand
ACCAAGAAATTCTAAACAAGTCTCCCCCTGTGGAAGACAACCAACAATCTCCTGCATATAGCTCTGAATATCAATGTCTCTCTCCCTTTGAATAATATCTCTGTAAAGTTCTGAATTTCTTTTTCACATCACTATCTCTCCCCCTTTGACATCAATGCCAGAAATCTGACAAAAATATCAAAGCAAAAACATAAGCCTCTAAATCTCTAAGTTGACTACTCCCCTTGAGCAGTAGCATCCCACATCAGTGTCAGAATGAATAGCATCTCTAATAATTCATACTAGACTGATGCCAAACCTCATCAATCAAGTCTTTGTCGGAGGGGCAGAAACCCCCAATCTGTTTCTCAGGTACTTAAATGATTCCTTGGATAAGGGTTTAGTGAAAATATCTACAATTTGTTCTTTAGTGTTCACATAAACTAGTTTAACTTCATTTGCTTCCACTTTCTCCTTCAAAAAGTTATACTTGATATATATGTGCTTTGTCTTAGAGTGAAATACCATATTCTTTGATATATCAATAGCAATAGAGTTATTACAGTCAATAACTACCAATGCAACACAAACCACCTTTATATCCTTCAACATTTGCTTCATCCATAAAACTTGTGTACAATTAGCAGCAGCAGCAACATACTTAGCTTCAATAGTAGATAAAGAAGTACATGATTGTTTCTTACTGATCCATGAAACCAACTTCTTTCCAAGACAGAAAGCTCCACCAGAAGTACTTTTCCGGTCATCAACATCTCCAGCCCAATCAACATCTGTATATGCACATAAAGTAAAGTTATCATCCTTAGGATACCACAAACCATATTCTGATGTACATTGCAAGTATCTAAAAATCCTTTTCATTGCCATCTTATGATTTTCTCTAGGATCACTCTGAAATCTTGAAACAATACAAATAACATTCATAATGTCAGGCCTAGTCTAAGTCAAATAAAGTAGACCTTCAATCATAGATTTGTATCTTGTAGAATTTATTGGTGCAAAAACATCTTTCCTTGTTAATTTCTCACTTGTAACCTATTAGTAAACATATTTGTCACTTCAAAATATTCTACTATGTGCCCAATGGAAGAGTGACAAAAAGTTCCCAACAGTTGGATAGATCGTTCGTGGAAACATGATCTTCCTCTACGTTTGAGAGGGGCAGCTCCCTCGTATGATAGGGGTATTTGTATTTTCACGTATAATTAACTTTGAAAAGAAAATGAACAATAACGTTGAATGGAGTTTAAGAAAATCTACGCAAAAAACATACGATTGTCATTTAGATTATATTGGCTTTAAGACGTATCACTATCAACTCTAGACTACGCATGAGAGGAGAGTGAAACAAAACATTAAGTTTGCATAACGCCTATATATTTCAGAGATACCAATGAAATCTACAAGGTTACATGACCATTGTCTTCATGAAACTGGGAAAGTAATTTGCAAGCTTGTTATTTCAATATCAAACGATAATCGCATAACATCAAGCAAATGAACACTTAACAATCATAGGAGCACTCCCAATCTGCCTTGTATTCAAAAATGATGAAATAATACAATTCAAAAAATTTAGTTGTCCCAAAATCATAAAATCCAAAAAGTCCTTCTTCCATCTATCTTTCTAATATTTATAACCTCTCAAAATAACTACCTCATAACCAACTTTGATCCTGAGTTAAAAAATAACTCATTTCTGCGCGAATTACAATGAGTTAATTACTAGCATATTTATGCGTAGAAAAAGTCAACTTATTAACCTTGACTCTATGAGATAGAAATTTACAACTTATACAATGAAACCAGAAATAAACTAAAGAATAACCAAGCATCACATAACAAAATAAAATATACAAAGATGTGAACATGGTGTTACTTTTCGATATCCCAAAAAGCGTGCTAGCTGACTATTTGTTTCTATTGAATTGGTGTTTTGGCCTTGAATGACTTGTATGCTTTGAGTGCGTCCACCATGAACTTGTACCTGGGAATGATCACGTTATCCATTTTTAGTTTAGCAGTTGCTTGGTTATCCTGAATGTTAACCAAATCCTGATAATATGAAGGCATGTCACAAGCATCTAAAGCAACTAAAACAACACCGAGTCTTTTCATTCTATTTGCATCTGACACCTGTGCATCTGCTAATTCAATATTAATCATGTCATTAAACTTTCTTAAGAAAAATTGGCTGTCCATTTGCTGAAATTTCTCTTTTACTGATATATCACCAATTATATTCATTGTATCTTCTATTATCTTCATCTTTGTTTGTTCTCAAGCTATCAAGAGTTTTTGATACTCATCCAAGCATTGCTTAATATTCTCCAATTTCCAACTTGTACTTTTGCACCATGTATTGGATTGATTTTCTTCTTTATGAGAGAAGACCTTCTCGGCAATGAGTACGTTCATATCTACTTTTGCTATCTTCTAGAATTCCTTCAAAGTATCTTGCCAAGACATTTCTTGTTCTTTAGCATTCTTCAATTCTGCTGCAATCTCTTGTTCCTGTGCATCCAATTTTGTATGAATATCCTTGGCCTTCTCAACAAAATCTTGTGTTTCAGACTTCATTTGATTAATCCATTGTTCTAACATCCTACTCTGTTTCTTGCATTTGTGTATATCTTCAATCACCTTCTTCTCAATAATTTCTCCGGTATGTACTAATGTTGAAGTTGAGGCCGACTCCAATTGTGTATCTGAAGAATCCACAATAGATTTGATGTAGGATGAAAGAATCTGAATTTGTTGCTTTAGTTGATTCTTTGTTTCCTTATCCTTATTTTCTTTGTCAATGAGAATAGCTACTGAAATTTGAAAATTATGGATAGCTCCCTCGTGAGTTGTAGGACCTAGATCCACCCATGTCATGTTAAAATCTGCCTCACTAGCTTCACTTACATCTTTTTCAACAATGGGCTGAACCACTTCAACACACAAATTTCTCGATGATGGATTAATTCTCAATCTAGATGCAACTTTGGTTTTCTTGGGTTTGGTTGTCCTATGAAGTACATTTGCAACTGCATCAAAACTAGGAGTTACTAGCTAAACATTCCTCTTCTTATTCTGCAAACTCTGTTGTAACCAGAATGATGAAGATGATAGCAACGATTCTTGATTGCTCACATATGCAGAGGTTAAAGATGTTAAATTATTTGGGAAAAATGAATATTGGATTTTAGCATCATTCATTTCAGCTTCTTCATGAATAACAAAATCACCATGTTGAGGAGATGAAATAATGATAGATGGTGAGGTGAAAAGAATTTGTTGACTTTCAATATTGGGAGGGTGTTGAGGTGAAACACTTTCCAACTCATCTTCAAGCTCCTGGACAAGGTTCACTATTTTTCCTTTTATCTTCAATCTCTTTTTCTTAATGACAATACTAACTTCACATGCCTTGGCAAGATCCTTCCCTTTTTCAAGATCTTCTCCATCATCACCTCGTTTGGAAATATTTTGGTGTGGACCCATCCTTGGGTTAGATCTTTGTGAATTAGCTGGAATGGAAGAACTTCCCTGTGCTCCATTTCTATCCTTTGAGGAATTAGCTTTATTTAAAGGTCTAGTTGTCGTAGACTCAATCCTCTTACTTTTAACCCATTCAAGGGTCCTTCGAACCACATAAGCTGATCTTTCTTGAATACTTCTTATTTCTGAAATTGACCAATTGATGGGTGGAAGTGGAAGAAGTTGAATCCTTTCAAAGTATAAACCATCGATCAAATTAGATTCATCATCCTCAATGCCATTCACATTTATTTCAATTCTATAGTCAATTATTTGTTTGATAGAAAATCTCATCCAGTCCCTTTTTCGCACTTCAAAATCATCTTCGCAGTCTTGCCAAAAATCTTCTATATTAGGAAAGTGTTCAAATCCGGCACCAAGATCTAACTCTCTTGTAGCATATCCTTTTCTATCAAAGGGAAATCTCATTTCATAAGGATAGAGGTAATCTTTGCTATAGACCTCTCGATACTTTGAGCATCTGAATGGATCTCACAGCTATAATAACCAAGTCCAATGGGAAAAGAAATGATACCCTTTCTTTTATTTCAACAAAATTTGTTGACTTGTGCAATCTGTCAGCATACCTCAATGAGGATCAACTTATCTTCAACAAACCTTGGTAACATGAGAGGGCAACCATCATAACCTCCTATCCGAATGTATGTGAACTTCAGAAACTGTATAAAGTAACTACCATATTTCTCAATAAATGCTGCTGCTTCTGAGGATATTTTGAGTCCAATATTTCCCTATAGCTCTCTTACTGCAACATAGTGAAAGCATCATTAATCCTCTTGAAGTGATGATAACTTTCCTCCAATTGCAATTGTGGATGATAATTGTAAATCTAGGTCGCATCATCATAAATACCTTCAACATTCAATCCTGGCCATTTCTTCATCCCAGCAATGGCATAGAAGAGGTACGATGTCATGTAGAAGTTATGATTGTCCTTTAGTTTGAGTAACTGATCGCAAAGATTATCACTAATAATCTCGGCCCAATTAATAAATTGTATGCCCTCACATATGATATTAATGAACAAGAACATCCTGTTACTACTCACTAAGTTGCCATTAGTCTTATGTTCAAAGTTATTCTAGTCAGTTACTACTGCCGAAATATTCAGTCGGTAAGCATAGTGCAGTCGGTTATAGAAGAAAGTAGTCTCAGAGCTTAGTATACACTGAGTAGTCTACCAAGTAATGTTCTATGACTACCGAGCAGCAAAGATGATACACCGAGTTGATATACACCGAGTGAAACGTGTTACCAGATTCATTGAACCTGGACACACATATGGAAATGTGTTACAAGATCGAGGAACATATAATCGTTATCTCATTGGAAATTGCACTTATAGATTTTTTATGATTTTGAGGTCATCTATCCAATGAAATATTTTGCATGTTCATTCAATAAATCATGTTTGTAATATCAAAGCATGAACCTAATCACCGACATAAGAGATCTATTTATACATCATGAAATAAGGATCAGGATAAGTGTATGAAGCAAGACATGTGTAATAGATAAGGAAGCATAGAGTATTGTGACTGTCAGAGACACAGAGGTCACCTAGAAGGATTTCAGAGAATAGTCAAGGAACAAAGTAAACATAAGGGTTTACCGAGTTAATATATGGATTACCGAGGTATGCTATAAGCAAGGTAATATCATTTTGAGCACATAGAATCTGCTATAACATTCCAGATGTAAAGTTGCAGATATTTTGTAAGATTTGATTGTAATATTTTGAGTTGTAAGAGAAACCTCTAACAAGGTAAAAGACTCTAACTAAGTCTATAAATTGTAAAGCCTCTAACTAGGTGCAACATTTAGAATAAGTGTTGTAAAATCCTTTAGCAAGGTAGATCTAACAGATCTTGATACTCCTAACAGGGTAAGCTATCAGAAATAGCTAAACATGTAGCTCTAACTGAGCAACCTTTATTATTGCAGTAGTGAAGTTGTGGGTGTCATCCCCACCGCAGTTTTTCTCTCTAACCAAGAGTTTCTGCATAACCAAAATATATGTGTTATGGAGTGAATCATGTATGATTGTTATTTATTGGTTTTAGCATTATATTATGTTACAACAATATTCAGTTTATGCTTAATAGTAAAGTTATTGTTGAAGAAAAGTTTTGAAGTACTAATTCACCCCTCCCCTCTCAGTACATTAGCTTTCCATATTAGGCCTAACACATCCACCCCTCCAAGTCATTTGAGTCTTCATTTCTTGTGACCCGATTCAAGAAAATAACCATATTAGCGATATCTTCCATCAACAGAGACCTATGAATTATTTTAGGAAGCTGTGTTTTTCCTTTCCTTGGTTTTGCTAACCACTTCCTGGCTATGTTATTCAAACACTGGGTTTCACTATTGATAAAATAATTTTCTGCATATTCCCTGTTTACCTCCGTGAACTGATCTTTGAAAGGTAACCTGAAAGTTATAGCAATGGAGACTGGATCAAGTTTAGCGATCATGTTACCCTCTGCTGTCCTAATTTCTTTCGTATCTGGATTAAATGCTTTCATACATTCCAGAACTGATTCCGAACATTGCACTGATGTGGGTTATCCTACTGCGTGAGCTAATCCACTATCTAATAACCTCTGAGCTGTCAAAGTCTTATCTTCTCTTTCCATTGATTTCCAGAAATCTGCAAGACTCACATTTCCTAACTTGGTATCCCCAATATCTGAAAGTGAACATTTGAGAATGGGAGCATACTCGGGGGTATGAAACTTATATTTCATTATGAAAAATAAAAATAATGCCCACACAACTCTATTTTAATAAATATCCGCAACTTTGCCAAAACAATTTATATACTCTGTCTTTGTATTGAAAGTCTTCAAATATCACTTGTTGTGAACATACTCCTGAATTGCATACAAATCTTCTGAAACAGCTGCAATCATGACATCTGGAGATATAATTCCATCTCTATACTCTGATGAATGTCTATACCCCAATTTAAAGCTCTCTGCAATCATATATATCAGAGTAGTTGCAACTTCCCCCCTCTGCACTCTGCGGATTATTATACTAATCCAAACCACATTTCTTTAAAGCGCTCTATCACACACTTCGCGAGAATCATCTATACTTTTGCATACTGTAACATTTCCTATGCTTCTACCATGATTTGCAATACACAACACAATCTCAATGACTTCACCGCATTGACTATGCTTCCCATGATTTTGTAGTCATGTCTACTAGAGCAGTTGCATCTACAACATCTGACAAAATTCCTCTAACTTTGCGGTTTGATCTTGTGTATATCTTGCGATCATTGCATGAAATGAGACCATATTTCTTTGAAGCATTCAGTCAAACAATTCACATGCCGTGCCTGAGCTTTTCCATTATTGCATTTTACATAGTATACTGTCAAATACTCCACATGCATTTTCCATGTTCCACACTATGCCTGGGTTTTCTGTCAAACAAATTAGGTACATTGTCCATGCATTCACAATCTGCATCCATGTCTACCAGATTAGTTGCAACTTTAACGTCTAACGAAATTCCTCTACCTTCTACGATTTACTGAAAGTCATGGTAAATTCAAAGGCTTGACTTTGATTATCGGGCAAAGACGGTGTAATGTCGTGTCTAAACTCCCATTATTGCATACGTTTTAACCATCATTTGTATGATCCCTCACTCTCCTGCCATGATTGGTAATCAACAAAGAAACTTGTAGCAGAATGCAATTTTAATTGGCGAGACAGAGCAGCCCGTAATTTCTCATGTTCACAGTTGGGGTAATGTTTACCATGGTGCACATAATCATACATAATTCTTTGGGATAATAGTTCATTGGTGCATTCTGACAAATGGTTCACATCCTACCATGCATTCTACCTTTCCCACGCATCTGGATTTTACGACATGTCTATGCTTGTATTTATTTTTTTGCAAACACGTCAGTCAAGGCATAAAATGTATTATACTTGGTAGATGTCAATACTTCGTTTCAGAGTTTCCATTTTAGCACAGGAAAGGAGGATGCTGATGTAGGTTGTGGAAATCGGCCTTACACTTGCGAATTGCACTTGCTTGATAGTTTCTAAATCATTTCAACCACAGATCCTGCACTATGAATGTACCATGAGACCACATTTCTTTGAGGGATTATGTCAAACAATTTGCATGTCGTGTTAAAGATTTACTCATTGCATATACACTTTTACTGCAATATTAGCATGGCGTTGGATGACATAAGCTGGTGAAGGAGAATGAAGATTGCTTGTGAACTTACTTGGGCGTTAATTTTGCAGTCTCTGCTCACCATAATGAAGTGACATCTCATCAAGGCAATTTAGTCAGACAATTCGCATGCCATTAGTATGTTCCTCATTCTGCACACAAATCTCCCGAAACATCACATGGAATATTGTATCTTCAATTTGGTTTGAAGCTCCCATTTTGCACAGGCTGGGATGATGGAGTCAAGAACCTGACCAATTACAAACATCTGCAACTACATTCAACACACATTCAAAACCTGGAATTTGAAGTTCTTTCCTTTCTCTTTTTTTTTTATTCTTTCTCTTTGCTAAAATTTATGGAAGAGGTTAAGAATGCTAAAAAACAGAGCATTTCTAACCTTCTTGACAAAGTGGGGCCCGCAAGGTTAAGAAATGAGGTAAGAAATGCTCAATTTTTTAGCATTCCTAACCTTTTTATGAAAGGTTATAAATATGGGTTAAGAATGTTCAAAAAGTGAGCATTTCTAACCTTCTTGGCAAAAGGTTAAGAAATGAGGTTAAGAATGCTAAAAAACTGAGCATTTCTAACCTTATGCTTCAAAGACTGTGATTTTGACCTCGGAAACCATTGATCACGGAGGGGAATCAAGGAGGAATGCAACTGATGTTTTTAGACAAATTTTTATTGCAAATGACCAAACATATTAAAATAATTTAAAATATTAAATTATTATTTGAGAAATAATTTAAATATTTTACATTTATTGCTTTGGCTAGAGAAAAATGACATAACTTTCAAACGGTAGGGAGTTAGGTCCTAAAATTTGAAACACGCATCAATGGTAGGGAAATAGGTCCACACAATTATTTACACCTCATGAAAAAACCTAGGATGAGATATTTTAATCATTTTTGGGGCAACAGACACCAAAAATTGAAAGTTTAAAATATGACGAAGTATGAACTGGGTTCAAGTGAAAGTTGGCCATGTGATATAAAATGATGCTTAGATCCTGACTGTCAACTGATTTCCCTCAACTTGTGATAATTTTCAAAATTCTTCCATTTTTCATATTTTGACTAGTAACAACCTTGGAAAACACGCTCATTTCTTATGCATAAACACCCATTGGACCTTTTCTCGATACTGAGACTGCTTTGAAAAAGATATGTCAAATGTGGGGGTAACATAACCATAGGTGTACTTACCAGTTTAGAATCTCCCATACCAAATTTCTTCAACAATTCCTTAGCATACTTAGTTTGACAGATAAAAATACCTTTATTAGTCTGAGTAATCTGCAAACCTTAGAAAATTTTCATCTTACCAATCATAGACATCTCAAATTCTTTCTCCATGTTCTTAGAAAATTCTATGCATAATTTATCTTCACCTCCAAAAATAATGTCATCAACAAATACTTCAACAATCAGTATGTCATCATCAGTGATTTTATAATATAAGTTACTGTCAGCATTGCCCTTACTAAAACCAAGCTTCAAAATATATTTATCCAACCTTGCATACCAAGCTCTAGATGCTTGTTTCAATCCATATAAAGCTTTCCTTAACCTGCAAACCATATCAGTATCATCTGATAGTGAAAAACCATCAGGTTGCTCAATATAAACTTCCTCATCAAGATCCTCATTCAAGAATGCACATTTAACACCCATCTGATAAACCTTGTAGTTTTTATAAGCAGCATAGGCAAAAAATAATCTTATAGCTTCAATCCTAGCTACCGGTGCAAAAGTTTCTCCATAATCAATTCTTTCATTCTGAGAATATCCTTTACAAACCAAGCTAGCCTTATTCCTTATAACTTTACCATCCTCATTCAATTTATTCCTAAAAACCCATTTAGTTCCAATAACATTTTTAATTTTAGGTCGGGGAACCAAAGTCCATGTGTTATTTTTCTCAATCTAATCTAATTCTTCTTCCATAGCTTTTAACCAAAATTCATCTTTACATGCTTCAACTACTGATAGCGGTTCAACTTGTGAAATTAAACATACCTCATTAGTTGTCAATCTTCTTCTTGTCATCACTCCATTTCTCTTATCCCCAATGATTTGATCTTTGAAATGATTCAATCTCACATACCTAGGAGTCTTCTGACTCTCTGTTCCTCTTCCTTGTTCTTCAGTTACTGTAGAATTCTCTGATGTTGCCGAAGTAACTGGTTCAACTCTTTATTCTGGTAAAGGTGCTACTAGTTCAAATATAATCATTTCCACTGTCGGTTGCTTCTCATAAATTTTGATTTGACTTTTGCTCAGCTCATCTACTTTGACATTAGCACTCTCCATTATTTTCTGCAATCTCTTGTTATAACATCTATATGCTTTGCTTTCATTAGAATAACCAAGAAATATGCCTTCATCACTTCTAGGATCAAATTTCCCAATAGTATCATCTCTCCTGATATAGCATTTACTACCAAAAATTCTAAAATATTGAACTATGCGTGTATTGCCAAACCATAATTCATAAGGTGTCTTATCGGTTTCTCCTTTTATATGTACTTTGTTGAATGTATAAATCATTGTACTAACTACTTCTCTCCAATATATATGAGGTAGATTAGCTTCCATCATCATTGTTCTAGCAGCATCCAAGATAGTTTTGTTTTTCCTTTCCACAACTCCATTTTGTTGAGGTGTCTGGGGACCAAAAAATTGTCTTCTTATACCATGCTTGTCATAAAAGTTATTAAACTGACCAGATGTGAATTCTCCACCATGATCTAATCTCAAACATTTAATCTTCAATCATGTCTCAATTTCCACTTTAGCCTTAAAGATTTTAAACTTTTCAAATGCTTCAGATTTTTCTCTCAAAAAAGTAACCCACATTGTTCTAGAATAATCGTCAATGATTAGCATGAAATATCTATCACCATGAAAACTTTTAACTCTAGCAGGGCCACACAAATCGATATAAATAAGATCAAGAACATCATTTGATTTATCTTGTATACTCCTAAAAGAGGTTCTGACCTGTTTACCCATTTGAAATTTTTTACATACCGGATTATAGGGCTTCATAATCTTAGGTATATCTGTAACAACCTCAGTTGAACTGATCTTCATAATGCAATCAAAATTCACATGACATAGCCTTTTATGCCATAACCAACTCTCATCAATCTGTGTAATCAAACATGTCTTCTCACTGAAGTTCAAATGAAATATGTTACCTTTTGTCTTCATACTGGTTGCAATCTCCAAGCCATATCTATTAATTATTTTGAATTTTCCATCCTTGAACTGTAATTGAAATCCCTTATCTACCAATTGTCCTACACTCAAAAGATTGTGCTTCAAACCTTCAACATAATAAACATTGTCAGTATTGTTCTTACCATCCAATGATATATTCCCTTTTCCTTTAATCATACATGCCTTGTCATCTCCAAATCTAACTAGTCCACCATCAATTTCTTGCAAAGACACAAACTTTCCTTTATCTCCAATCATATGATGTGAACAACCATTGTCAATTACCCATTCATCCTTATCCTCAATTTTAGCAGCAAGTGCCTTCTTCTTAGGTACATTCTCTTCCAATACCAAATCACCTTCCTTGATAGCCAAGAATACCCATTCTTTCCCATTACTAGATCCACTAGCAGAGTCTTTTGTCGGTTCATCATCTGAATCAGTAATGCCTTCCTCATCAACTATGTAGCATGATTTGTCTTTGTTTTTCTTGAATCTATACTTGTTTTGATATCCACAGTTAGGTTTAAATGATCTCTTAACTCTTTCTTCAAATCCTGAATTCCTTTCAGGACATCTAGATGCAAAATGACCAATCTTATTACATGCAAAACATTTAAAAGGTGTTTTTCCTTCATACTTACTTCCTACCGATTCTTTTGGTACTCTTCTAACAAATAGTGCTTCAAGTTGCTCAAACTCATCATCTTCTCTCTTCATATCTTCTAATTCTTTTGCATATAAAGCTCTCCAATCTTGCTTACCGGTTGTAGATGCATGAAAAGCAGGTTCAATTTTCACAGCTCTAGAAGGTCCAAATTCCTTAAGCTCAAAAGCATATAATTTCCCACCCAAAGTATCTCTATTGATAGATATATTAGCCATTGTTCTCAACTCATTAATTGTAGTAGCCTTCATTTTGTAAGTCGGTGGTAGGGCTCTCAAGACTTTAGAAACAATTTCATCTTCGCTCAGAGTTCCACCACAACATTGAATTCCCATAACAATCTCATTTACCCTTTCCATGAATGCAGTAATCCTTTCATCTTCTTCCATCTTTAGGTTTTCATATCTCACCCGGTAACCATCAAGTTTAGCAATCTTCACTGTAGGGTCACCTTCATTAAGAGTCTGCAATTTATCCCATATAGCCTTTCTAGATGATTTGTCGGCTAATCCCATTATTTGTTGATCAGAAAGTGAACACAAGAGGGCTTCTCTTGCTCTACAATCATTCTCAAGCTCTTTTTCTAAGTTTGTCGGAGGAGGATTGCCAGATCCCAGATTATAGGGTGTGACACCATTCTATGTGATCTCTCAAATATCCTTGCCAAGAAATCTTAGATGAGTCTCCATCTGAATCTTCCATATTGTATAATTTGTTCCTTCAAGCCTCGATATATCCCTTCGAAAGATAGCTCCAAAAGAAGTAGATGAAATTGAACTGTTAGTCGCCATAGGATCTTCTTCAAGTGGTTAAGCTTTCTGCAGAGAGGACCAAAGCTCTGATACCAATTGTTAGACAGTTCAGATAATCGGAAGACAACTGAGAGGGGGGGTGAATCAGTTGTCACATATTACCGGAAAAATTAGCAATTTAAAACAACAATACCGAATTAGAAGTTAATCCAATTAAGCATAAACAATAATCACATAATAAAATCCATCCACACAACACCAAGATTTGTATGTGGAAAACCTGGTAAAGGGAAAAACCGCGGTGGGAAGCCTACCCACAGTCGGATAATACTTCTGCAGTAAGGATGTGAATTTATAATGAAGGGGCCTGGACTTGTAGGAAGGCCAACATCCTAGAGCACACTTCTCATCACAAAAGGAGTCTCACTAACTACATACAAATCCAGACTACAATTCAGAGAAGTGTTGAATGCAAAAGATAGCATCTCCTATGCCTAAGTACAGTTCCAGTGAAGCTCAATATCGGAGGACTAAATCCTCTTACAAACCCAATTCGATCTCCAATGTTTGACCAACTCCTCTGCCTGAATGATATTACATTATTCGCACATTACATTCCTTGACCATGACCTCTTACAATAACCATGATGATCTACAATGAGATCTTACATCTTATTTATACAAACCCTCGACCATAAACAATCAGGTCGGCTACCAGACAACAAACCAATTACATAATTACAAACCATGTTAGCCTTAGACTAAAACAAATAATATCCAACGCATAAGACATCTCGTAAATACAACAATAGGTCCTATCCACACGTTACATAAATGTCAGTCCATAACCTAGATCAACCGGGACCAAGTATAGGTCCACACGCTTCAGCAATGATCTCCAAATACTAAGTCTCGAACATGATCACCACCAACATCCTGAAATTCCATCAGAAGCTGCATGAGCACCAATTATGCAATGCATCAAAGATCTCCACCAAAAGCTTTGTTGGTGAAACCCTCGTCGGAACTAGAAACCAATCTTCTAAGTAAGATGGCATCCAATCACCAAACCAAAACCAACTGACCAAATATGAGTATGAGTATCAAGAACATGCCAATTCCATCACCAGATTATACCGGAGTCAACCAGATCATGCCGAATCCAAGTTAACCAAAAACTACTCAACCTATCGGGACCAGAAGAGTGTCGGTAAAGCATCCAAACTGCTAGTGTTGACATCAATGACAAAACATCAATGCAACACATAATCAATTCTACCAAATGGCCAACATATATATGTATATATATGTGTATATGGTGAAAATGGATAACAATAATGACAATATTGAAAGGCTAAATGAAATCAACCACAAAACCTAGCCTAACAATCAACAAAGATCCACCATAACATATGAAGATTACCTAAGACAATGCAAATCACATGTCCAATAGGGTTTTGATCTCCATTCTTCCTATCTCCATTGATCTTTCTTGATATATTTTCTCTCAGATTTTATATGCACAAGAGCTCAACAAAGAACAGAATGTGGTTGCAAGTAGGATCGTAGTGTAGTCAATTGATCAAGTAGTTAGCTCATTAGGGTTTGATAATGAAGGAAGCATCTCCTTATATAGAAGACACAATAAGAAATGGAGGGATAAGATTGAGAGGTGTAAAAGGAGGTCGGCTATGATTAGAGGGTAGGTAAAAGAAATAATAAAATAATGAAAGGGGTAGGTATTGTATGAATTAAGAGATGAATGACATGTGTCATAGGTAGAAAAGGCTAATGAATTAATTAAATAAATAAAGATTTATTTAATTAATAAAAGAAGTGGGATAAATTAAATAAATAAGATATTTATTTAATTTAGGAAAATGATAATTTAAATAAATAAATGTATTTATTTAAATGAGAAATAAGGCTAGAAGAGGATAAATGAATTAATTAAATAAATAAGGATTTATTTAATTAATAGAAGAATTAGGCTTAGATAATTAAATAAATATTTAATTAGACTGGACAATTTTAGGTGTCTACATTTTGCCCCTCTTTGAGACAATGCGGCTTGTCGCATTGTTTCAAAGAAGATAAGATGAACTGATACAGAGTTGCCCCAGAATGGGAATGATATGCCCCCTCGAGAGATTGGATGAAAATGTCTGAAAAGATTGCAGACAATCTCTCGATAAGAAAGAAAGGCTAGAATGGATTGACCGGAGAAAGTGACAAAGTACGGGATAATGAAGACTGACTCGGGAAATGAAGGCGAGGGCTAGGGTAGGCTATAAGATAGACCACGGGGGAAAAGACATCCTCATTGTCATCCACACATCCACAAAAGCATATTGCAGAGCGAAAATAGAGCAAGAGCAGTCAGCAGCGATGGCTTTCACTCACATATTCGACCGCGTTCGTTGATTTCAGAGGCCAGTAGAGGCAGGAGAGCCGGTAAGTACCACCAAACCTCCTCGTACTTTGACGCATTTAATTTTGTCATTAATGCATGTCGAATAGGGTAATAAATGCGCTTAGACTAGGGTCCAAAAAGTGTCAAAAAACGTCTAGGCGCGTCTGCGTTGGTGCCAGGTGCGTCTGTGTTCGCTAGGTGCGTCTGTGTTTGTGCCAGGCGCGTCTATGTCTGGACCTGCGTCTGCATCAATTGCGGCCGTGTCTGTGTTGTTCAGGCGCGTTTGTGCCAAGAAGGCACGTCTATGTCTAATAGGCGCGTCTATGCAGAGCATAGGCACGTCTGTGTCAGGCAGGCGCGTCTGTGTTGTTCAGGCGCGTCTATGCAGTCTTTGAGCGCGTTTATGTCATGTAAGCGCGTTTGCGTTTGGGAAAGTATGAATTTGCATCTTCTAGGTCAAATCGGCAGTTCTGTGATAAACATACGCTGTCGATTGGATAAGCTGCTGAGAGGATACACTCAAGCAGGTCCTCTAGGAAGACTAGGATAGATCAAGGCACTTTGTGATGAACAGTGAGTACCAAGATAAAGTACTTTGTGATGAACAGGGAGTACTGAAATATGAGCAGCACTTTGTGATGAACAGGGAGTACAAATATGAGTAACACTTTGTGATGAACAGGGAGTGTCACACACGTAGTACTTTGTGATGAACAGTGAGTACCACTAGGATAAATAGCAACACTTTGTGATGAACAGTGAGTGTCACTAGGATAAATAGCCATATGCATTTAGATAAAAATGTAGCATTTTGTGATAAACAATGAATGCCACTATAACTGACATGATTGATTTGCTTGACTGTAGGAGTATTTGCCTATGCTGGAGTCACGGGAGAGATTCCCGTCTACTCAGAGGTTGCGACCTGAGTTGTCACTCGAGGACAGAGCTGCCATTGAGGAGATGGGTTTGAGACATGTGCTGTATGTGCCTGAGTTCCGGGCGAACATGGGACTACTGACTGCGCTGGTTGAGAGATGGCACTCTGAGACGTGCACGTTTCATCTGCCGATGGGTGAGATGACAGTCACCCTAGAGGATGTGTACAGGATACTGAGGATACCGATCGATGGGGAGCTGATCCCATACGATCGAGATGGTGATAGAGAGGCCCTGAGACGAGTATTCTTGGACCCTGGATTGGAGATGAGGGCAGGACACGTGGCATGGGACACCATGACAGCCACCGGGTTAGCATTGCCAGCAGTGATCGGAGGAGCTATCAGTGGTTTCCTGTGTCCAGACAGGGCGACATGGGGTTTGGCTGTGGGCTGGGGAGGAGCACTGGAGATGCTAGTGACACAGCATACCAGATATGCCTGGGGACCATGTGTGTTGGCCCACCTGTATTATGAGCTTCATCAGTTTGTCTACCATGGATCAGTAGGATTGGGCTGCGGAGTTACATTGCTGCAGGTATGGGCTTATGAGCATCTGCCGGTTACCCGACTGATACACTTCAGGGGCAGAGATTATGGATGCAGCTTTGTGCATTTGTATGATATGATCACATCGCAGCCACGGATTGGCAGGCTAGAGCATTGGCGGCGGGTGATTGATGACATTCATGAGGTCATATGGCGACCATATCTGGGTTGCGAGCAGTGGGAGGATGACGCAGTTGAGCTTCCCCACACCTTCCAGAGCAGGTATTTGATTGGGCGGATGCCCTATGTGCTAGAGAGGCAGCTGGTAGACAGGATTGGCCGACAGTTTGGCCGGATTCAGAGGATGCCGCGAGGCTCAGGCATGTATGCCCACACAGTTAGAGATCAGGCACAGTTTGGGTCGTTGTTGTCGTATGATCAGGCAGTGACACATCTGGTGGAGATGATACCTCTACCCTAGGACATGTGGCCAGAGATCGAGGATGCCGACATGGATGCCGAGTATACAGCTTATTGGGCAGAGCATCCGTTCCCACAGTTGACAGATCCAGGAGAGGCACTGGAGGGAGATAGTGGGGGAGATGATGATGATGGTGGAGGTGATGGGGGCCGAGACCGATGGAGGAGGAGGGGAGTAGTTGGAGAGAGGAGGGTTGCACCTCGGAGGGAGGGTGGTGAGGAGAGGCAGGCTCGGGTGGTGAGGGGTCGCGATGGATTGCCGCTACAGGTACCAACAACACAGGGTCCTGGACAGGTATAGGCATAGAGACAAGTACCAGTACAAGCACCAGTACAGGTACAGGTACAGGCACAGGGGCAGGCACCCGTATAGGGGGAGCCACGGGCAGAGGTAGAGGGGAATGACCCAGTGGAGGCCGAGCTGCTAGATCTGAGGGAGATCTGTCAGGGCCAGGCAGATGAGATCCAGGAGCTGGAGAGGGAGAGGGATCGGCTCAGGACGAGGCTTAGGGATACTGAGCGAGAGCAGGATCAGGCTATCCAGCGCTACACAGAGGCTGAAACAACACTGAGGGTAGGGAGACAGGCAGCTGAGGATACAGGGGCAGGATATGCTTATGTCCTGCGGGCAGGAGAGGAGATAGCCTACTGGAGAGACCTCTACTATGGTGCAGTGCCAACAGATCAGCGGGCGAGGAGCTTCCATCGACCATTGCGTACATCGACAGCTATGGGAGGGAGCCAGAGGAGACAAGCATCGAGTGGTGGGGTTATGGGTCCTCCACCACCACCAGATAGAGGAGACAGGAGGGATGATCCTGGGGCGGGTCCTTCAGGGGCTCAGATTCCACCGAGGCCAGCGGCTCTGAGGGAGGGAGTTCATCATAGCCTTAGAGGGCTCCCTATGTATCAGTTTTGTACCATTTTGTATTGTAGACACCTGCGGGTGCTTTTGTAGCCATATGATTTTGACATCATTGTATCATGACACTTTATATATATATGAGATGATTTATCTTTGCGGTAGCTATATGCATGTGTACCTATGTGATGAGATGTTCTTATGATGTATGTTTTATGCTATGGATGCAAATATGTATGTAATGCAATATTTTTGTTCTTTTATGTTTTTAAAATGTTATGCCAATGCAAATGTAAATGTATGAAGTGCAGATGAATATGATAATGCAAATGATTATTGTGCTAACAGATGTTGTGTGCAGGATGTGATGCAGTTGTGATATCTATATGTATGTATGAAACGCTTATATGTGGTAATGCAGGTGCAACTACATGAAATGCAAATGTTTTTGGTGTGTCATTATACTCAGTCATGTGATAGCAGGCTATGCAGACTCGAGAAGGATGATGGAAGTCAATCAAGAAAGGGGGATGGAAGACAGAAGATATGAAAGTGAAAGACCTTCTTGTGCGTTATCATCATTGAGCTTTATTATGGCAAGTAGGTTATGACAATCGAGGCATATGTTCGACCCAGAAAATCATTGTACCTGTTTGCATGGAGATAAGACAGTCATAAACAAGGAATGCCCCAGTTCACACTAGACTCACAGTGTCCTCATATCCTTGGACAAGTCATAGCATTACTAAGAGACAATCCACAGACAACAAATATAAATAGGTGACGATACCCCATCCTCGCCTTTCTAGTCAAAGACATCCTGGAGATAGAATCTCTAGTCAGAGACATCCTGGAAAAGCTAAAAGACATGTCACCAAAAAAAAAGATGAAATCAAAAGAAAACCAAGACTCAACACCAACATCCACTGTAGTCCTCAAGTTTAGTGTCTCTTGTCACTTGTATAAGTCTTATTTGATTGTGGTCACAATGTTTACTTTCACAGAAAGGATAGATAGCACTGAACCATAATGTTGTTTGAGTCTGTTGAAAGATTTGATTTGTTGAAGCCCATTGTTGCTGCTGTGTCTCATTTGAAACTGACTGAATCCATGAAACTGATACCTTATTGCGAGAAAGATAAAACTTTATTGCGGATCTGTGATGCAAATGTTGCTTTATTACGGATTGTGAGCGGATAGACTGAAGGAAGCTGGAAGAAACTGTACTCCTCGAAACATGTGATGTTCTCAGTTCCACACCCATCACTAGACATAGGATTTGCCTTAGCACAGATAGGATCTGATTTATTATGGATGGAAAGGGAGGTGAAAAGGGAGGTTTATTATGAATGGCTAACCAATCTTGGGTAGATCAATAACAAGCCATGATGGGAATGGGTAAGTTTATTATGAACGAATAGGTTGTGAGTGTGTGCAAAGTGAAATGATGAAAGAGAATCCTGAAGGAGGGAGGAGCAATGTTTCTACACATGGTGCTGGTGACCCAGTTTTCACCATGGTACTTGCCCAGGGCGCCACCGAAGTGGTTTACACCGTTGGACGAAATTATTTCTCTTTACTTTTTTTGATTTTTCAATGTTTTTTTTTTTGTGTCACAAGGCGCTTGTTTGCTAGGTTTTCACTAAGTAACGATTTTTTTGTTTTATAATTTTTTTTTGTATTTTTGAATTTTTTTTTTGATTTTTTTGTATTTTTGAAATTAGGATATTCTGAAGAGCTATGTGTAAAACCTGTGAAGGTGCATGCTATTGATAGGATCCTCCAAAGGTTCACCTTCTGTAGTTGAAAGCTGATATGCACCAGATCCATATGCTGCTGTAATGATGTAAGGACCAAGCCAATTTGGTTCAAACTTGCCCTTCTTCTCTGTGTCTTGTTGATTTTTAGGATTTTCTCTGAGAACTAAGTCACCTACCTCAAATGTGCGAGGCTTGACCTTGTGATTGTAGCTGCGACTCATTCGTTGTTGGTAAGCCTTGAGATGACTATAAGCAGTTTGCCTTCGTTCATCCAATAGTTCCAGCTCTTGTAAGCGAGAGACCCTGTAGCCTTCATCACTGATGATGTTTTGCAAAGAGACCCGTAAAGAAGGTAGCTCGACCTCAATAGGCAAGATGGCTTCAGAACCATAGACTAGTGAATAGGGTGTAGCTCTTGTAGATGTACGGACACTTGTGCGGTAGGCCCAAAGTGCAGGATTAAGTTGAATATGCCAATTACGACCAGCATCGTCGACTGTCTTCTTTAAGATTTTAAGGATTGTTTTGTTAGACACCTCAGCTTGGCCATTACCTTGGGGGTAGTATGGTGTGGAGAAATGATGGGAGATATGGAAGCGGTCACAGAGTTCGCGAACATCCTGATTTTTGAAGGGACGCCCGTTATCAGTGATGATGGAAATAGGAATACCGTATCGGCAAATGATATAGTTGTGGATGAATGTAGCAATCTGTTTTCCAGTAACTTGTGTGAGAGGCATGGCTTCAATCCATTTTGTAAAATACTCTGTGGCAGTGATAATGAATTTATGACCATTGGAAGAAGGAGGGTGAATCTTGCCTATGAGATCGAGTCCCCACTGACAAAAGGGCCAAGGAGACGCAAGTGGTTGAAGTTCTTGTGCTGGCGCATGTATGAGATCTCCATGAATTTGACATTGCTTCCATTTCTTGACAAACTGATATGAGTCTTTTTCCATATTGGGCCAGTAATATCCAGTCCTGATGAGTTTCTTGGCCAAGGTAGGACCACTAGCATGTGGACCACATATTCCTTCATGCACTTCCCGTAACGCAATCTGAGCTTCGTCGCTTTCTAAACATCTAATAAGAGTGTCATATAGACCTCGCCGGTATAGGATATCAGCTAAAATGACATATCGAAAGGATTGGCAAATGAAAGTGCGACGTTGGTTATTTGATAGATCAGGAGGTAAAGTATTGTCTCGTAGGTATGTGAAAATGGAACCATATAACTGGGATTTGGGACCGACAACACATATCATCTCAGTAGGCATTATCTCATATGAAGGGACCAAAAGGTTATCCACCAAGAACTCATAGCGGGTCTCGTTTGGAGGTAAATTGATCAGTGAAGCAATTGTAGCCATGGCATCTGCGGCGCGATTCTGCTCTCTTGGTATCTGCTCAAAGTCTATCTTTGTGAAATGTTGTTTCAGCCATCCACCATTTGTTTATAAGGCATTAACTTTTCATCTTTTGTTTGATAATCACCAGTTGCTTGACGGATAACAAGTTGGGAGTCCCCAAAAACACGAAGTTCCTGGATCTTCCATTGAACTACGATTCGTAATCCTGTTGTTAATGCCTCATATTCCGCTATATTGTTAGTGCAAGGAAATGATAAGCGGTATAATTTTGGTATAGAATCTCTTTGAGGAGTTATAAAGAGGATGCCAGCTCCTGCCCCATGCTGTGTGTATGAGCCGTCAAAGTACAGTTGCCATGGCTTTGCATGTGACATTGTCAAAATGGATTCATCTGGAAATTCAGAACTTAGAGGAACATCATCTATCATGGGAGCGTCTGCTAGTTGATCTGCGATGGCTTGTCCTTTTATTACTTTTCTGTCCACATACTTGATGTCGAATTCACTCAGTATCATTACCCATTTGGCCAGTCGCCCAGTAAGTGTTGCCTTATTGAGAAGGTATTTCAACAGATCTATCCTTGCAACTAACTTTGTCTTATGAGTAAGCATGTAATGTCATAATTTATGTGAAGCAAAGACCACAGCAAAACATGCGCACTCAATTGGTGTGTAGTTTAGCTCGTATCCCACCAATGTGCGACTGATATAGTATACTGCTTTTTCCTTGCCTTCAGCGATTTGTTGTGCTAAGAGTGCCCCCAGTGCTGTTGGAGTAGCTGATATGTATAGTAACAGTGGTTGATCTGGAACTGGTGGCATCAGAACTGACAGATTTAGAAGATAATCTTTGAGTGTCTGGAAAGCCTGTTGACAGTTGTCATCCCATTTGAATTTGATGTTTTTATGTAGCAGGTGCTGAAAAGGATTACACTTATCTGCCAGTTGTGCTATGAATCTTCGGATGGACTGGAGTCTGCCTTGTAAGGATCAAATTTGACTGATATTTCTTGGTGGTTGCATTTCCAAGATAGCTTTGACTTTTGCTAGATCCGCTTCAATTCCTCTTTTGGATACAATGAATCCTAGGAGCTTCCCAGAGGTTACTCCAAAGACACATTTCTTAGGGTTTGATCTTACTTTGTATTTTTCCAACCGATCAAAGGCAACTGAAAGTATGTCCAAATGTGTATTTCTGTCTATTGATTTGACTAAGAGGTCATCAACATAATCTTCCACAGTTACATGCATGAGATCATGAAAGATAGTAGTCATGGCTCTTTGATATGTAGCACCTGCATTCTTTAGCTCGAAAGGCATGACATTCCAGCAGAAAGTTCCCCACGGACAAGTAAATGTTGTTTTATGTTGATCCTCGGGTGTGATCCTTATTTGATTATAACCAGAGAATCCATCCATTAATGATAGCATTTCATGACCTGCTGTGAGATCAACAATCAAGTCAATGTTTGGTAATGGGAAGTCATCCTTTGGACAAGCTTTGTTGATGTCTCTGAAATCTATGCAAATTCTGATGCTGCGATCTGGTTTACTGACAGGTACCAAGTTGGAGATCCATTCAGGATAATCAATTGGGCGTATGAATCCGACATCGAGTAATTTCTCAAGTTTTGCTTTGACTAGTAATGCCACTTGTGGATGCATTTTTCTTAATTTCTGTTTTACTGGTTTTGCCTCTGGTTTGACTGTCAGATGATGCATTACCAAATCCGGATCCAATCCAGGCATATCAACGTATGACCAGGCGAAGTTGATTTGTCGCTTTTTGAAGAAACTTATGAATTTTGACCTTTCAGACTCTGTCAGTGATTGAGCTAGGAATATGTTGTGTGGAACCTCTTTTGTACCAATGTTTGTTTTGACAGTCTCCTCTACCAACATGGATGATTTTTCCTCATATGATGCTGGGAGAATGTCGAGCCTTCCATCTTCGGGCGCCTCAGAGAGGTTTTCACCCTCAGATACGTCCTTTCTTTTTACTTTTTTGGGGTCAGATAGCGCCACAATGTGGTTTTCACCATAAGACCCTTGATTTGTTCTTATTTTCACATTTTTGCGACTGGAAGGTCCGACACCCTCATCAAAATATGCCACGCTATTGAGTTCTATGGTGTATCTCGCTTTATGATCTCCAAGGGGAAGATCATCTCGTATGCCTAGATAGTCAATAAAAGCTTCATCATTTTGGAATGTATCCAACTGTGCAGGTCCTTCATGATCCCAGTCAATGAGCTGGTGGTGAACAAGAGGAAGGTCGTTAATGTCTTCAAAGTTAGCGGGGCTAAGAGTGAAGATGTGGTTATATTCGGGCATGTCAAGGTAATTATCGAGGTCATTGATGACACTCTCCTCATCAGTCTCGATCACGAGTGAATCCAAATTATCATCACTAGTAGCGCATTTCGGAACAGGTGTTCTCATCTTATGTGATTTCAACCTAGAACCTTGAGACAAGGACTGTGTAGACTCCTCATGGGTTGTTTCTTGTCCAACTCTGAATTTGTTATAACACTCCTCTTCTTCTGTGGGTTCACCTGGCTCTCTGAATGTCTCGATGAGCTCATAGTCACTGGAAGACTTGTCGGAACCCCATTCCCATTCATTGGAATCTGTGGAGTAGCGATTCTCTTGTTGAATTTTGGCAGCTTTGATTTGTAAGGCTTCTTCTGTCCTTTGGGTGTGGACCTTGGAAGTTAAGAAACCAAGTCCTTTCGAGCGTTCCTTCTTGAAAGTCAATTCAGGTTGTAAAGGTTCAATGATGCCTTCCTTTCGTAACCCCAGAGGGCTTTTTCCATCATACCCGAATTTTTGTAGAATTTTGAAGCCTTTGCCATATTTCTCACATGGTAGATTGATGTGGTCTTGTGTTTCCTCTTCATTGTCTCTGAAAAGCATTTGGTATAAATCTTCCTCTTCTAGTTCACCCCATCTTTGAAAGGTAGTAGGGTTCCATTTGAGCGTCATGATGGAGATTTGCTTGTTAGGATGTGGTCTTCCATATTCTTTTGGGTAACTCATGACTTGTCTTAAGTACATGGTCTGATTGAAAGTATATTCCCCCATGCCCTTGTCCTGAAACTTGCCTTTAAGCTCACCTTGTTTTGATGTCGAAGGTTTTAATGACTCAGGATCAATGTATGCCGATGAAGGAATAGCCTCCCGATTACTAGGAATGATGGTCTTAGTCTTTGATTTCAGGTTATTGCAGTATATGAATGGATTGGGATCACCGTTAACTGTTACTTCCACTCCATTATGAGGAAACTTAATGCATTGGTAATATGTGGATGGGACTGCCCTCATTTCATGAATCCAAGGACATCCTAGCAATATGTTGTAAGTGAGATTTAAATCCAGGACTTGACAGACCACATCCCTTGTAACTAGCCCAACTCTGAGAGGTAAGATGACTGTACCCTTGGATGGACGCTCTTCATCATCATATGCTTTAATGGTGATCTTGTTTGTAGAATTCACATCTTTATCAGAATATCCCAATTGTGTGATAGTGCTTAATGTGCAAATGTTTAGACTTGCTCCTCCATCTATCAGGACTCGTTTTATTCGATGTTTGTGTATGAAGGCTTCAATGTGTAATGGCGCATTATGCGGCTGACTTACAGAGGCGTCATCAGCTTCCGTGAAAGTAAGTGAATGTGGAATGGAAAGGTATCCCACCATGGCTTGAAACTGGTCCTCATTTAGATCAGTAGGAACAGCAGTATCTCTCAAGATTTTGTCAAGAATGGCTTTATGTGCGGGAGATATGCATAATAGCTCAAGGATTGAAATGAGTGTGGGTGTCTTCCCTAACTGTTCTACAAGGTCATACTCAGGTTTGGTTGATAAAGAAGCTGTGTTTTTAGTTGGAACACCTTGCAAAGTGATTTTGCCTCGACGGGTTGTAACATGACATTCAGAGGTAGGTTCGGAAGAAGATCCAACACCTTTTAGGACAATCCTAGGTCTCTGAGTAGAATTCTCGGATGCTTTGTCCTTGATGATAATGGTAGAGACATAATTGTCCATTGAAATGTGATTAATAGTTAAATCATAATTGTAAGATGCTCTGGTATAGTTGGTTTGATCCTCTGTGACTTTAGCTTTTCCCTTGTCATGTTTTGGGAATGGTTCCTTAAACATCTCATGTTCTTGATTGGAGGAATGTCCCTCAATCTCAATGTCACCTCTATCAATGAGATCCTGTATGATGTTCTTTAGTCGATGACAATTTCCTATCTTATGACCTTTGCTCTTATGAAATTCACAATACTCATCATCATTCCACCAATTTGGTTTAACCTTTGGTTCATATGGAGGAAAATCTGGAATAGTAATTACCTTGTTTGCCACAAGCTTCTTAAAAACTGACTCAAGTGGTTCTCCCAATGGAGTGTACTTCCTTCGTGATCTGGAAGTTGTTTGAGTATTCACTTGATTGTTTGTAGAGCTTGATCCTGAAAAGATGACTTTGGGTCGCACGGTGTTGGCATCGACAACACCATCATTGACTGTGTTCTTGTTTTTATTCCAAAATCTTGGCTTGTCTTTTCCTTTAAAGTCATCTTTGTTTTCCTTGAATATTTTAATGACTCCTTGTTCAATTAGGACCTTTTCTGTCGCTAAGCCTTTTTCAATGACATCCTTGAAGGTGGACAAACAAGCTTTCCTTAAGTCATAACCAATCTCTTTGTTAACATTTTGGGTGAACATTTCTACCATTTGTTTTTGTGGAATTTCACAAGAGCATCTGCTGGCTAGGTTTCTCCATCTTTGTAAAAATGATGCAAAAGATTCTCCCTCTTTTTGCTTAGTATTGCACAAAGTAGTGACTAATATGTCTGTCTCTATGTTGTAGGAGAAATGTTGAATAAATGCCTCTGCTAAGTCACCCCATGACTTAATTCCAGGTGGAAGTTGGGAGAACCATTCCATAGCTTGATCACCTAAGCTTTGTGGGAATAATCTCATCAAATATGTCTCTTCTGTTGCTACCTCAATGCAAGCTGTGAAAAATTGTCTTATGTGTGCCTTAGGATCCCCTTTTCCTCTATACTTATCAAATTTAGGCGTCACAAAGTGTGTAGGAAAAGGAGGCATTGGAATGCTCTTGTCAAATGGATAAGGACATATGTCTCTCATTGTGTATGTTGGCTTCGGTGTATTTATGTCCTCCATTTTCTTTTGTAAGTCCCTGATTTATTGCTCCAAATTGCTCTTAGGTGGAGATCGACTTCTTGGACCATACCCCATGCTTGAGGCACCAATTGGAGGAGGTGCATGTTGCATATATGGATGATATTGGTCATACACATGTTCATATGGAGGAGGTCTATAATGATGCTGCATATGTGAACCACTTGGTGTAGAATCATGTTGAGGAACACCATATCTATTTTGTGCATGTATACCATATTCTACAGGCATGTCATGTTCCATTGTGTTGCCCCCAAATTTGACATGAGGTTTCCTTGTGTCCAAATTTTGAGCATGCCTTTGAATATCCCATTGCTTTGGTGGTTGATCCTTAGCATTAATATGTGATTGAGCATATTTTTCTCCATAAGACTTCCATAATGGTCTGCGAAGGTGAGTATCATATGTTTGACCATGTGTATGTGGGACCTCTAGTTTTTGAAGCAAAGCTGATGGTGATTCAGGTACCATATGTGGTCCTCTATTTCCTCCACTATTAGGTCTCCTTTGATCCATATTGGAGTGAGGTTGTTGCAAAGGTCTATGTTCCATTATTTGAGACATGTCAAAATCATGAGGTATCTTGGCTCCACTTTGTGCCATCATTTGTAAGAAGTATTGTCTATCCCTCCTCATTATTTCCTCAACCAATCGATTGAAATGGGGATTCATAATGGATTCTTCCACATCTGTTGAATGTACTGAAAAGTTGTCCACATTGTCATTGTGTGTAGCATTGTTGTTTATAGTGTCCATGTTCTCAACATTTGGAATGTTTCTATAGACATCCATGTCAGGTAATGTAGTATGATCAGAATTGAAAAAGATATCATTGTCATACTCATAAGAACTCATGTTTGCAGACTCTTGAGCCTCTTTAGTTTCTCTCCTAGATTTTTGAAGATGGGTTTCAACCATGAACTAGGTATTGACCAAGATGTGAGAGACTAGATGAAAAATGGAAAAAGTATGGAAGACCAAGAGTTGAATGGAATGTAAATGAGTCTAAAGTGTACTTGCAATGTCCAAAGTGTAAGACCAAGTATGTATGTAGTAGAGTAGGTGTGACTTCCAAAGAGAGGATAGTTTCTCTTGATGAGGTAAGTTGACCTTGACTCTAAGTAAGACCAAATGAGACCCAAAGGTAAGAAACCTTGATGAGGGACCACTTAGCAAAGTGTTGTTGTATGTAGTGTGTTGACAAAGTATAGTGAGGACAAGCAAGTGACCTTTTGACTCAAGTTTAGACAATTGTGAATGTAATGAGATGTAAAGCAATGATGGACTTTGTGAGACCCAAAGACAGGTTGAATGCTAGATGAAACCCTGGAGAAATGACTTAGGAAGCTCAAGAATTCTGAAACTTGCTGTGTTTGTTTGCTGGACTATAACAGTTTTTCAATTCTGGACACAAACGTGTTTGTATACTTCACAGACGCGATTTCCCGACACAGGCGCTTCTCTGTTTAACACAGACGCGCTTCTGAGATTTTTTGTTTATGTTTGCTGGACTGTAACAGTTTTTCAATTCTGGACACAGATGTGCCTGTATACTTCACAGACGCGGTTTCCCGACACAGGCGTTGCTCTGTTTAAAACAGACGCGCTTCTGAGATTTTTTTGTTTGCCAAATGCAATGTTGACTATTGGAACACAGACGCGATTTTGTCCTTCACAGACGCAGCTAGACAACACAGACGCTATTATGCCCGACACAGACGCGTTTCTGCAAATTTTGTGCAATTTTTCCAATCTATGAAGTTGTTTTGTTGTGACCCAATCTGACTGTTTGACTGTTTTTCGTGACAAGAGGACACAATGTTGACGAGGACCCAATGTTTGCAAGTGTTTAGACTCAAAATGACTCCAAAAAAAGTGTGTTGTTTGATGTAAAAATGTTTTGCATACACTTGAAGACACAAAAGACACAATGTTTTGCTGTTTGGTCTTGAATGTTTTGAATGTTTAACATAAGTCAAGCACAATTCTTATGGTTGGCCAAGACAATAGTTGTTGATCCCACATGGGGTTTTACCCTCGAGGCTACGCTATTCAGAGCAGATACTTAGATGCTTGACCTCACTGGCTCCACCCTCGGCACTCACTTCTCGGGTCAGCCAAGCATCAGTCGCCATGAAAACTCCCCATGGCGAACTTTGTATCTCTACTAAGAACCGTATGTGTGTGGGCCGCTACCAGAGGTCCGACCTTCTGCCCCAACAACTAGAAGGATTTGGGCTTCTAAAACAAAAAGGTGCTAGTAAGGGCATCCGCTCGTGTGGCCATACATGCGGCACTTTCAGCTCTGTAAATACAGAAGGCTCCCAGCTGGTAGGGGTTACGCCCTACAAATGATCAAATAAATTTGATCAAACGGGTTTATGGGGAGACATAGTGTCGGTATGAACTAATCAGCACACATTATTCATAGTTTTCACCATGAATACATTTATTTATAGTGGTTCGGAAGAAGATGGCTTTTCTTTTGCTACCACTTGGGTCGTTCTCTTCTCACTAGTAGTCCTAATGACCACACGGGAAGACAGACCCTCTAAAGATTAAACAAAAAGAGCCTATTGCTCAAGACACAAAAGATAATGATTCAATTTTAGTCTATGAAAACAAAGCACACAATAAAAATCCAAAAACCCTTGCCAAGGACCTGCACCAAAGATTTGTTAGTAGTTTGGGTTGTTTTCAAATGATCACCCCTTCCTGCAAGCACACAAGTTAGGTAAATTTTAAAACCCAAAAGACTTTGTGAAAATAGGGGCCTTCAACCAAACGATTTTGCTTCCAAGACAAGCTGCACCAATTTTGTTAGCTAGATCTAAAAATGTCAGTCAAAAAATAAACCAGATCTGAAACCCTAAATGCAAAATCCGAAAACTGAATCAATAAAACTTCAAAATTTTGAAACAGGCGATACACAGACGCGATTACCCTCGACACATATGCGACTATGAGACACAAACGCGGTTCTGTGAGACATAGACGCGGATAAAAACCACAGACGCGCTTCTCATACACAAACGCGGATAAAAATGACACAGACGTGTTTCCGTAACACAGACACGCCTTTCAAAAACCTGCAAAATAAAATTTTGTCGAAAACACGAACGCGATCCCAGATGTCGCAGACGCGCCAGAAAATAAAAAACGCGATCCAAAAGTATGCAGACGCGAAAATGTCAAAAATGTTGTCGGAAATGCCAGATCTGCAACTTCAAACACAAAATCTGCAACAAAAGGTTAAATGCAAAAGGGACAAGGGTCCCACCGGGTGTGCCAAAATGTATATGGTGAAAATGGATAACAATAATGACAATATTGAAAGGCTAAATGAAATCAGCCACAAAACCCTAGCCTAACAATCAACAAAGATCCACCATAACATATGAAGATTACCTAAGACAATGCAAATCACATGAAATCACAAAGATTATACCATCACATGTCCAATAGGGTTTTGATCTCCATTTTTCCTATCTCCATTGATCTTGCTTGATATATTTGCTCTCAGATTTTATATGCACAAGAGCTCAACAAAGAACGGAATGTGGTTGCAAGTAGGATCGTAGTGTAGTCAATTGATCAAGTAGTTAGCTCATTAGGGTTTGATAATGAAGGAAGCATCTCCTTATATAGAAGACACAATAAGAAATGGAGGGATAAGATTGAGAGGTGTAAAAGGAGGTCGGCTATGATTAGAGGGTAGGTAAAAGAAATAATAAAATAATGAAAGGGGTAGGTAGTGTATGAATTAAGAGATGAATGACATGTGTCATAGGTAGAAAAGGCTAATGAATTAATTAAATAAATAAAGATTTATTTAATTAATAGAAGAAGTGGGATAAATTAAATAAATAAGATATTTATTTAATTTAGGAAAATGATAATTTAAATAAATAAATGTATTTATTTAAATGAGAAATAAGGCTAGAAGAGGATAAATGAATTAATTAAATAAATAGGATTTATTTAATTAATAGAAGAATTAGGCTTAGATAATTAAATAAATAAAATATTTATTTAATTAGACTGGACAGTTTTAGGTGTTTACAATATGTATATATACATGTGTGTATATATTTATATATATATAGATATGTATGTATATGTATGTATATGTATGTATGTATGTATGTATATACATACATACATACATGCATGCATGCATACATACATACATACATACATACATACATAAAATGCATTCACACATACACACACACACACACACACACACACACACACACACACACATACATACATACATACATATGCGTACAAAAAAATGATAGATGGGAGTAAGTTTTGATGATGATGAATATGCAAGATATGTGTGTGTGGAAATTGGTAGTAATGATGTGCGACTTGATGGAAGGATGTCAATGTGATGATATTATAGTGTAGGAGTGATAGTGGATGTAAGTGTTGTGATCTGGAAGGTCTGGTGATCCAGATATTTCAGTAAGAGTAGAGTTTGAGCTTTAATAGTGATTGTAATCAGCATATGGAGATGCTTCTATCTATACAGTTCTGTTTCTGAAATCTGTAATTTTATATCTTGCCCTGAGTGCGGTTAGCTTTGGGTGTGCAAGTCCTATTTTGTATCTTTCCCCATGAGCAGTTAGCCTTAGCGTGCAAGTCCAGAGCAGTGTGCTCTACCTTTTGTAATCATTTCTATATAGCGGATCATTTTGTGAGTTAACACTCACCATGGTTTTTCCTAGTTCGAGTTTTCCATGTACAAAATCTCTGGTGTTCCTGTGTGATTTCTTATGCTATTGCTGCTTAATTCTTCATGGTGTGGTTAAATGGATTAAAATAAAATTGTGTTATTGAGTTCTAGAATTTAATTTATGTTGATTCAGCCCCCCTCCCCTCTCAACATTTGGTGTGTGTTCAATATTTCCATCATGTGACAAGTGTCCTTCACATGACCAACTAAACCTTGTGTTAAAATGAATAATGTATTGTACCTAGTAAGGGTCTCGTGGCTTATGATTCCTTAGTAAGGGGACATATTCACATGTTAAGTCAACTTAGGTCCAAGGTCTCATTCTAGAAGTTAGTAATAATGGGGTCATGAACTCACCTTATTTACTTTTAGTTACCTAGGTATTTAATATGTGCATTAGGCATTTAATGTTTGTATCAAGGTAGTTTTTGATACTACATCTCACCTTGCCTATATAAGCAAGGCTCTTGTACACTTGTAACATATCCCATTGATCATTATTGAATCATATTCCATATCTCGGATCTCAATATTCAAACAAGCTCGTTATATTGCATACTCTCTTATGGAAGTCATCATTGTTTTTGAAAGTGACCCTGAAGTCAACAACTCCTACATGGTATCAAAGACACAACCATGCAAAACCATTCTTAGATTTCAGGGTAAAGTTATTGCCAAATGAGAGATCTCTTGTGGTTTTTCATTGCAAGTTATTTTTGGCATATGCTAGAGGATATATAACATCCTCATTGAGTCCATGACAACTGATAAATTCAAGATTAGCTTACATTTCATCTGAATCCGACATTTTGTGCCAAAGTTATGAGTGTTTCAAGTTGGAGCAAGTTACTAGATCTGGGAGGTAGCTAAATTTGTGGAGCAAATTAGGCCAAATAGACCCTACCATTCTGTTTGAAAGTCTTAAGAACCTTAGGAACACTTATCAAATTGTTATTTTTTAACATTGTCACCTATGGATGGAGGAAAAATTTCACCATTTTCCCAGTCATATAGATCCACTCTTGGCCATAAATGTCATATGATCTATACTTGTACAATGTCAACAAAAACTAATTGGCTCATTTGTAAAAAAATGACATATTCAAGAGAATATTTTTTTTGTATTATTATTAAATCAACCAACATATTGTTTGTCCCTTCACACTAGTCACACGTGTCATTTACTAGTATGAGTGGTACATTAGTTTTTTTAATTAAAATCAATTTATTATGGCCATTTGTGTTTTGGGCTTTAACACTTTTAAAAAAATTGTGTGGTCACATAAGGGAATGTGTGTTTAATGCCTAGTGAGTGGCACAATTAGCCCCACTACTCCATCACCTACCTTAGCTGGTAGTGCCACCCCTACCCAGTTGTTCATTTTTTTATACCCTGTGTAGTTACGCTCATATGGTGCGATCACCCACTAGCCTCTAGGCACCTAAATTTGGTCTCCTTGAGCCCTAAAAGGGGAATTTTTTTTGACAAATTGTAATTTGAACTACCAAAGTCCATTTTTTTTATAAATGGGATATAATTGGAAAGATGGTTCACTCAATGCCTAGGGAAGCTCACTGCTCCTAGAAGGACTTGCAGGTTGAGGTTTACTACCTCAAGGCATTTTTCTAGATTTTGCTATTGGTGAATTTTATTGCTCATTGAAGTTGATTTTTCTATTTTGAACCTTTGAGCTCATAAATTCTTGCACAATCTCCAACTTTCGTTATTCTTGTGATGTTTTTAAAAGTATCAAGGAGCTCTATGTTTACACCCATGCAATTTTTTCATATTCAACCCTATGCATTATTTATTTAGTTTTTTACCTGTATTACATTGTGACTGATTTCTTGGACATCTCGACTCTTAGAGAGCTTTTTTTCTTTTTGGAAAGGCTTCATATGTAGTATAGATCACATCTGGGAGTTTTTATTCCATATTGAGAGTTCTAACTTTGTAATTTTGGAAAAATATTATAGTTTCTAATGAGATTTTCATTTCATCATTTTTTGATAATCTTGAAAAAGGTAAAATATAAACAATGGATAAATGACATCATAAAACATCTTAGATGGCTTAATTTGTTTCCACATTTTTTATATTTTTGTTCTTTCTACTGGCACACCTAGTAAGAAATTTGCTTGGAATTGTAAAAGGGATCATGTCGTACGAGTTATAGAAATGTATGTTTATGATGACATATTGGAGTGTATTGTTGATTTTGAGTGTCCTCGTTCTCTTTGGACTAAAATTGGGGAGCTATACGGAGGTCCTACTACTCAACCATTCACCTTTCACAGGTGATCTTGTTTTAGATTGTAATGTGCCTCTTCACTTTTTAGAAAGGATACCATATGACCTTGATACTATTTAGGAGCACTTTGAAACTTTAGAAGATAAGGACAAGGTGACTTCAAAGGTATGTGATTCTTCTTTAGAGGTAGCTGATGTACCTTTACCTTTATTTATTCCTTGCGTAGAGTCATTAATTTAGGCTTCCATCGTTCTTGTTCATCAAGAACATCTTTCTATTTAGATTCGTAGGACACAATTGAGGGCTTAACTCTCCTCTTTGATGACAATCATGGAACTGTTGTTGTTAAACCATATTCATTGTTGGAGCTTGTTTAACATCAGTTTATGCAAAATTGTAGCTTTTCAATTTTTTTGATTGGGCATGTACCTGATTGGATTGTGGCGTTGTCATCTTTAGCAAACAAGGAGACACATGAGTAGTTTTCAAAGACACCTCCATACTTCTTCATGCTTCTATCTTTCAATTTCTATCCTAAATGGGAAGCATTCCTACATTTGTACATGTATTTTTGTTTCTTCCTAAGGGGAGACAAGTTGTTTGTAGGTATTTGTTTATGGTTTTTCCTTAGACACATCAATTTTTCTAGAGATTATTCATCATGGGGGCTATCTAATCTATATTTTTGCTCTTATGGGGGGGATATCAATTGTATCTTCATGACATAGATTATTTATTATGGGGAGCTATCTAGTCTCTCTTTTCCCTCTTATGATGGGTTAGTTTGTATCTCCATGACGGATTTAGTTCTTGGGGGGCATTATTGAAAACTCCATGCATCACACATTCTATCACTTGTATATGATCTTCTTTTGTGATGGTTTTTTTTCAAGTAGTTTTTCTCCTTTCTTCATTGTTGAGTAATTATTTGTACATGTTTATTTACCATGGCCTAGTGGTTGGGACCCATCTTTGCATCTTGCATCATTTAAAAAAATAATCTAATCTTGAAGTTGCACTTAAGTGGGGTGTTAGAGTCAATAATATCTTATACCTAGTAAAGGTCATGCAATTTCCCAGTTTGGGGACACATTCACATGTTAAATTAGGTCCTAGCTGTCATTCTAGAAGTTAGTTATAATGGGATTACATTCATCTTATTTTCTTTTAGCTACCTAGGCATTTAATATTTGCATTGGACATTGAATGTTTGTATCAAGGTAGTCTCCCATACTACATGTGACCTTGCCTATATAATGGGTCTTGTAAATTTAAAACAAATCCCATTGATCATCATTTGATCATATCCCATAGCTCATACTTCAATATTCAAGCAAGCTCATTATCTTGCATACCCTCTTGTGGAAGGCATCATAATTTTTGTTGGTGATCTTGGAGTCTACAACTTCTACATGGTGTTGGAGCATCCTAAACCTTGCCTGCATTCATTGAACTTAGACACACCACAAAATTAAAACTAAATTTTCATCTCATCCATTCATTCCATACCTCACCTCTTAATGTCATCTATTCACATAAAGATGTTGTCAGAATGCACCTATTGAACCTAAAGCTTATCCATCATGTGATGATGCATGAGCGTCCCCGGTTCATAGCAATCTTGCATCAACCAAAAATATTTCCTTTCTGTTTGTAGTTTCATCATTTCTTTCGGTTAGACAGTTCAAATAACCGGAAGACAACTGAGAGGGGGGTGGTGAATCGGTTGTCTCAGATGACCAAAACATTTAACAATTAAAACTTTAATATCGGAACCCAAAACATTAATACTGGAATGCTTAAACCAAATACCAGAATAGCAGTTAAACCAATTAAGCATAAACAATAATCAGAGAATAAATACCATCCACATGACACCAAGATTTATATGTGAAAGATCTGGTAAAGGGAAAAACCACGGTGGGAAGCCTACCCACAGTCAGATAATACTTTTGCACTAAGTATGTGAATTACAATTGAGGGGCCTGCACTTGCAGGAAGGCCAACATCCTAGAGCGCACTGATCATCACAAAAGGAGTCTCACCGACTACATAGAAATCCAGACTACAATTTGGAAGAATGAATGAACTACAAAGATAGCATATCCTATGTTTGAGTACAGTTTCGGTTAACCTCAATACCTGAGGACTAAATCTTCTTACATAAACCCAACTCGATCTCCAATGATCGACCAAATCCTCTGCCTGGATAATATTACATTATTCACACATTACATATCCATATCCCATTCCCATCACCATGATCTGCAATGAGATCTTACATCATATATATACAAACCCTCAACCATAAACAATCAGGTCAGGCACCAGACAATAAACCAATTACATAATTATAAAACATGTTGGCCTTAGACCAAACAAATAATATTCAACCCATAAGACATCCCGAAAACACATCAAGAGGTCCAATCCACACGTTACATTAAGTTGGTCCATAACCTAGATCAACCGAGACCTAATATAGGTCCACACGCTAAAGCAATGATCTCCATCCACCAAGTCTCAAACATGATCACCAACACCACTTATGCATATCATCAAAGATCTTCATCAACGCTCTGTCGGTGAAACCCTCGCTGGAACCACAAACCAAGCTTCCAAGCAAACATGATAGAATCCGATCACCAGACCAAAACCAACTGACTGAATATGAACATGAGTATCATGAATAAGCCAAATCTATAACCAAATCATACCAGATCATGCCAGATCCAAACCAACCAGAAACCACACATCCTATCGGGACCAGAAGGGTGTCAATAAAGCATCCAAAACAACTAGTGTTGACATCAATGACAAAACATCAATGCAACACATAATCAATTCCTCCAAATGGCCAACACTTTTTGTGTGTCCCAAATTTGGCTCATCAAAACCTATGGAGTTGGATTTTTATTGAAGACTTGATCATCTTCCTTATTTCCAAACCGTGGAGCATTTGGATCATTTTTCGGCAAGTTATCGCTATTGGTTTCCGAGACAATTTTCTGTTATTGGTTACCTAGACCTATTTGCATTGGTGATCTACCAGATCCCTTCCACAACTTGTGGAGCCCTGAGCGTTGATTCCGATGTTCCTTGGCGTGTGGCCAACCTTTTCCCGTGATCTACACTTCATCCTTTGGATTTTCCGAAGGAATTTCTTTGGCAAAGGCCGACCTTGTTGGTTTTGCACGTTAGGTCTTGTGTGGCCGAATGGATCCCCTTGGATCGTATAAATCATTGTAATAGAGCATTAGAATGCAACCAAGAAGTTAGACTGAGAATAAAAGATATATCTTAAGATTTGAGGTCCTGGTTGTGACCTGTTCTGTATTTTGAGCATGTTTTAGCAGACTCGTGAGTCGATTTTTGTAACCTGGTTGTTACCGGTTGGTTGTAATCAATTTTCATGATATAATTCAATCTGTTTTGCATTGCCTCCATCATGTCCTTGTGTTTTCATTGTGTTTACTCTTGTTGACCGATCTGGACTGATCTCTTTGAGGTCCCTCCTAGCCGGTGACTGCTTCATGTGACACTTGTCACATGACTCCATCTTTGATCTTAATCTTAATTTTCATTCAATCCTAGCCATCCATCATCAATCTATCTTAGCCTTTGATTTTTTCTATAACTCGATTTTTTAGATCTAATTTTATCATAATGTTAAGTTGTTCATTATATCACTTAATCATCTTGACCATACCATCATGCTACTATAATTTTAGGCAACCATATCCAATTTATCAATATCGATATATCATTTGATCTTTCTGAGGTCTACATTATTGGCAAGAGACACTGTTCTGGTGAAGATTGATGCATGTGAGATGTTTAGGAGTTGTCATTGATGGCAAATCAGTTCGGAAATCATATCCGGTGTACATAGATTTGGTTTACTAGAAGAAATATAGATCATAAGGCATAAGTCTGGAAGGTGGAATACAATAACCGGTCGAGTATGAGTTCAATTTGGATATCTTGATTTTGATTGTGTAACTTTGGTTGCGGTGATAAAGGAAGACGATTCAAGGTTTGAGGCAACTTATCTTGTGATTCCGATATCCAATGTTGATTCATGAGCAAGATTAAAGGTCCGGTATCCGGTAATTCAATTAGAACATAACTATTTTGGTGTAACGTGTGTTGCAGAATCTTAGGGTTGATTTTGGTGATTGGTTTCATGTTCGAGGTGATTGGGCTGACTTGTATGAAGCATTTTATCATTTTGTTTGGGCACGCATATGGATTTATGGATGGATTGATCCGACTCATTGATTACACATTTCATGTTGTACGTTATGCGGTTTTTGGAAGCCGACATGGGAAATGATTCATTTTGTTGGTGTGGATATATAAGATCTATTTGATTAAGCATTTTGATATATGGGATGAGTATGAGAAGTATGTATGAGCAAATTTGAGAAGGTTGGTGAATGTGTTTGAAGATTTTGGTGCTCCGGTGTATGTCAGAGTAGGAAAACATAGTAGAAAATCAGAACAATTGCAGAAGTCAATTTGAGCCACCAGAACTGTTATTTGGCATATGTAGATGCTATACTTCAGTTTATTCATTATTGTAATAATTTGTTATCGCCTGTAAGGCAGTGAGCCTTCCTTCAGGTTGTAGCCCTATTTTGTATTTGAGCACTGAGCTCTATGCAGTGTGCTTGAATGCAAGTGCATTCCCCTAATGTAATATTATCATACTCCTGGCCATAGTATAATAATATTGTGGGTTCAAATCCCATCGTGGTTTTTCCCTTTCCAGGTTTCCATGTAAAAATATTGGTGTTATGGTCGTGTGGTTGATTGCTTTATGTTTATGCACTTTACTTTCATTCTTATGCATCCAATGGTTTAAGAATCAACTTAATAAGTTTTTTAATTGCAAAACACTGATTCACCCCCCCTCTCAGTGTTCATTGATTCCAACATACATGTACTTGGTTTGATTTAAGCTAGATTTTATGCATATTTTGGTTATATCATTTACATGTAAGACACTTTCTTTTGGAGAGGAGTTTTTCCTTATGTGGTTTTCTCCTTTACTGCAGTCACAAGAGATTTTTTTTGTTTGTACATAGGTACCGAGCATTAGACCTTATAGTTGGCACCCATCCATGCATCCACCATTGCATTCATTATTAGATTTTTAGCTTCTCCATAAGTTGATCTTAAAGGGGATGTTGTAGTAATTAAGTAATAACTCTAGTAAAAAATTAATCAATCATTAATTAATTAGGCCCCCTATTTTATTACATCTAAGCTAAGATTATGAGTGCTTTTCTATATTTATATTAAGTTAATTATAAGTCATGTTGCCTCATAGAATAGGATGAGGACACTTGTTATGATCTAACTTAATCCTCACCCAAGGTTTCATCTAGGGTTTTATTTTTATGCTTTTATAAGCATCCATTGTACATTGTATTCCATCAAGTGCAATCTAATTGCATTCAAGCTAATATCAATATGGAATTCTTTCTTGGATCGATTTCTCTCTCAAGGTTGCATAACACTTAATCATGAATTTTTCTCTTTAGACGTAACAAGTGTTTTGGTTGATTTATGAGAGATATGGGGTTCACTATCAACTTTATCATCTTTTATATCTTTTGATATACAAGGGTTACCAGTAGTTATAAATACTTTAGCAGGAGTGCCATTATATCATAAATGAACATTATCTCCTAGGTCAACCAACAAAGATGTATCTATTATTGAAAATAACACTTGAAAAAAATGAATATACTTCTAGGATGATAGTGCACATCTAGATTCCTTTTATTGCACCAATTGGAGTGTGAAATTCATATGTCAAGTGAATATATCTCTTAAAGTCATGGATTTTTAGGATGAATGTCTTCAAATACAAGAAGATTGTAATAAATTTAATAAATTTCACAAATTGTGTTTAGTTAGCCCTTAGAGGGAAATTATTTGGTGTTAGTTGCCTACAATTTAAAATTTGCAAGGATTAAGTCTATGGTTTCTAGGTTGACCCCAAAATCATAAACTTAATTTGGAACCAAAAACTTGATAGATCAAGGTGGGAAATGCTTGTCAAAGACTTTGTAGAAAGATAAACATAACTAGAATATAATACAATAAATGTGTATAAGAAAAAATTAAAAACAAACAACACGAAATTTAACTTTATAAAAAATTACATAATTTATCAATATATTGAAACACTCACCTTAAAACAAATATAAAACTAAATAAAAATAATAAAAATAAAATAATATATAAATTTAATTAAAAACACTAATTAAAAAATTATATAAACCACCTAAACCTTATTAAATTAAAGGAAAACCAAAGAAGAGGTCCAAATTACATATATGAAAGAAATATCACACAAACCTCACTGCTTAGGTAGAACATCTTCGGACTGAAAAAAAAAAAAAAAAAGGGAATATTTTTAGCCGCAGATTGGATGAAACAGCCGAAACAGTTGACCATCCAAGCTGATGATTGCAAGTAAAAGCCGGCAAAAATCTAGCTACAAATGCCGATCCGCCCAATGATTTCAGACGGCACATATAGCTTGTTTGAAAGGATGAATACAATTATATCCGTCAAAGAGAACTTATGCAAACTTCAATATGATATCAAATAAATTAATGTGACAAGATGAAAACTTATCTAGATCGAAAGGAGGCGGCAAACTTCTCCGCGTCTGAATGTTTCTCCGCCTGCTATCTTCTTGGGGTGGACTATCTATTGTATCAAGCATATCACTCTCAAAATAAGATTCGATTCAAACACACAGGAAAAATCATGGTGGAGGGAGTCAGAATTGAACATCCAACGTCCAAAATCTTGAGTTCAGGGAAAATTTCGAAGCAGCAAATAAGATTCGATTTGAACAGAAAGGGAAAATCATCGTGGAGGGAGTCAGAATTGAATCTGTGACGGCCAAAATCTCAGATCAGGGGAAATTTTGAAGTAGTAAAAAATTTAAATCAGGGAAATGGATGATATAAGGAGACATTTATGTTTAATGTGTCTAATTTTTCTTGTATCTGGAGTAAGGTCTCAGCTTGACGAGAGCTTTGATTCGGTTTCACGGCGTATATACGAAAGCATCGAATTGATGACTGGAAATATCACCAACGAAGTTGCCGATAAGTTCCCTTTCTGTATAACGGACGTGTAAGTATAGTTGTGAGTATTTTCAGTATCGCTTTTGAAATTGACTGCGGTGTTTTAATCTTAGCTCTGATTTTCCCTTTCAGAGATAAAGAACGGAATGATGCTTTTAATTTCTCTTCAAATCCGGACTTTTTATCGCTTTGTCTGTTGGAAACCGACGGTATGGTTGCATTTCTTTTCTTCCTTTTCAGCTATTTAAGTATCAGGCATATAAGCAATCTAAATCATTCAATATATTAACGAGGCTGGTAAAATTGTTTGCGAATCTTCGATTTTGGGCTTTTTTCCAGCACTTCAGGTATATTTATCTAAGATTAAATCAACATAAATTATGCTGCGTTGGCGGAGTGGAGTTGAATCTGCAGTCCGAATCTCGTTCATGCTCTTGGCCTTTAGGTTAACTCACTGCCCACTCAATAATCGCTGTCCCACGACAAATTGGCTTGTTTTAGAAGAGGATGAATGGCAGAGAATAGAGGGTGGAATCGCATACTTACAAATGTTCCTCATGGCCCCTTTTCAACTATAGTTGTTTCGGCATACTTAACCCTCTGCCTGCCACTCTCTATCCAAGCCTGCCGAAAAAACTCATGGCGAATTTTAGGCAAGACTCACTCCTGCTCAGTCAGTCAGTACAAGATACTTGGTCGTTGCAGAAAACCCTGCATAAAACCCTTTCTTGTCATTTTGTCCTCAGCAATGGATCTCAGCAGTCTGAATTTGATTGTCAAGTCATTGGATCTATTGATGATTGGTTAAAACTTAACAACGATAAAGTTACGAAAAATGGCACGTGCCATGAAGGTCGTCCTGGCCTCAAAGGCCTTAATTTGGGCCTTGGGGTGTCAGCTTCACCCTTCGACCTTATCTTGAATTGCAATGGAACCCACAAGGGCCACTGCAGCCCCTAAACCACCACATCTGTTTTAAAAGTAGAAAAATAAAAATTGTGCACAGAATAAAAAAGCAACATTCTATTCTTTTATTTGGCTTGAAATAAAAATAACAAATTTTTAGAATTTTTTCTTGATTAAATCTTTTAACGATTGAATTCCATTTATATTATAGTTTGATGAGTCAATCCTAATTCTCAGTAATGCTGCTATGATCAAAATAGACTCATATATTGTTTAAATTTATTATATATTAGTTATCTAAGTTTAGTTTACAAATTTATATATTTGTTCAATATGTTAAGTTTTTGCCTTGCCCCAGGCCAAGTGAAATTTTAGGCTTGCCAAATCCAGAGTTTAGAAAGTATGTTTTCAACACTCTACACCCTCACTTATGCATGTTTGAAGCCTTTACTAGTAGTTGCTCTCCTTCAACAAATCAGCCTTTTAGGTTAGTTTGAGCGCATCAAGTAATTGTTGTCTTTCGACAAATTAGCTTACTTTTGGAGAAGATGACTGAATAGGAAAACCACACAAATATATTCTGTACCCCATTTTCAGCACTCATATCCTCACTTATGCATACTTGAAACCCATCCAAGTTCTCACTCTTCGTGGATTGTATTGGGAGAAGAATAATATTGGAAAATAATGATTATGAATTACATACTTATAAACGTGATATACCCCATTTCCAACACTTCAGTCTCACTTATGCATATTTGAATACTAAAAAATTCGGTGGCATGTTTTTCATCTTATGGCCGTCTTATTGAATTGCTATTTGATTGAAGGACCTGACTTATTCTGGTATGGGGAATTCAACCTAGATTGCTCTAGTTACTGATGTATTGCCGTACCATGATAAACGTTAGAACAGATTTGGTCAGCTTCTAAAATAACTTAAGCAAATTCTTGAAAATTTCTTTTTACTTTGTAATCTAATGCATCCTTTTCACGATATATTGTAACCCTTTGGATAGCTTTGCCATCTTTTAAAATGACTTACTTTAAGTAACTTTGTCAAATCCAGATTTCATTCTTTTTACTCATGCATCTCTTCACACATACACTGCAAATCTTGGGACAGCTTTTATCTGTTATTGAAATGACTTACTGTAAGTAATTTTCTTGTAATTGTGTTCTGATTATCAGATGAGTTTCATAAAGACCACTTCCAATTTTCTGTGCATTTTGCAGTCATAAATTTCCTGTGGCACTTTAAATATCTTGCTTTGATATCAATTTCATAATTAGCTTATCATTAATGTTTTTAAAAAACCGCTTCTTATCACTTTTCCTTGAGAGATTACTATATTTTCACCATAGTTTTTTAAACACAATATTCTATATTCTATATTTCATTATTTTCACTAAAGCATTTCCTGCTGCTTTTACTTTTCCAATTGCCATTTTGTCTTGCAGTTGGCGTCTTTAGGAGCAAACTATTCATGTAGCATCCAGTTTAACAGTTAAAACCAATGATGCTAAAATCCAATATATCATCTATTTAATTGCTTATTGCTATAATCCTATTGAAGTCATCGTAATCTATTCTCATGGAATTGATATGCTTTCGTTTTGCTACAATCCAAGTGGAAGCATCGACAGAAGTTATTTTCTGTTTTACCTAAAATTTTGGAACACTCTTTTATTTTACGACACTTTTTACTAAGGGAATTTTTTTTCACTCGATTCTCTCGAGGAAGCAATTCCTTGGGGCTTGAAAATCTTTTATCTTGGCATTAGTGCCCCACCATACTGCTGGACTACAACCAGATAAAAGGAGTTTCTAGTGTGTCAAAGAAGTTTTATTCAATGATAGACATAGTTTCTGGAAGTTCATTCTCATTTTCTCTATTTTTCAGATATTAAAGTCTATAAAGCAATTAGCGTACTAACTTGACATCCACTATATGTGATTGTCAATAAACCTTTAAGTAGTTTTAAGAAAGTAATTCAATTGAGATACAAAATTTTCAACTCCTCAAACAGGGGTTTAGAGTTATCACTAATTCAAGGATTTAACACAAACACAAATATATTGCAAATCAGGCAACAAGGGAAATCTAAGAGTATTTTTATTTATTGTACTACTCGTCTTCCATTAGAATTATCTGTTCCAATCATCAAAGTCATTTAGTGTTTGTGAATGTAGGCTAAAGGGAAGAACACTTAACACATAGTCTTGGTTTGCTGTTTTCGGTTGTTCTGTGGCTAAAACTGTTTCATAAATCAGTAGTTTTTTATTCTTTCAGAAATACAAACTCCTGTTTAGCATGGCCTCTCTCTCCTATCACGTTATTATTGTTTTGAGTCACGTTCTTCCTTGTAGTCGCATATGGATATCTCAGCAAAAAAATGTTTTTGAAGAGCAATAACTCCATAATGTCGGTGCCACTAGGCAACCATCCTTGTCCACTTGCTGTAAGGCTTAGCAATTTCAAAATTTTGTTTTCATGAACCCACTATACAAATAATTAAAGGATACCATATCAAAGAAATAAATACGTGGCAATAAATTAAAACTAAAAAGGATAAGATAATAAGATCAAAGTTCATTCAAAGGGCATCCATCAGGCTTAGTGGTGATGAAAGCATATTGCAATCATCTCTCTGTTGAAATAAATAAAAGAATCAAACTGAAAGTCAATCATCATAACAAATACTAATAATTGCAGAGGAGCATTCATACAAAGGTGTATGTCAACTAAATAACTTGAGAAGTAAACGTCTTAGTCCTTTGTAATTAGCAAAAATGTCTCTTAGTTTAAGTAAATAGTTCATTCCAGCATAAAAAAGAGTGAAAATATGAAATAAGTTAGTCAGATGCAAGTTGTTGCAGTTAAGAGAAACAACGCACAATTTTTATAAAGAGAAACATGTTTGATAACTTAGGAAAAATGCTCCCAATTAGAACCTGTTGTGCGTGCTTGCGCACCTCACCCCGTCATTGACAGGGACCCCCACTGCCTTTGTCTATCTGCCTGTCTGCGAGGGTTAGGCGTTTTAAGCAAAGTTACCCCGAGTTTCCAGGACAGGGACGGCAGGGGACGCGTTTCTGGGACGACAATTTTTTTTTGCCAAATTTGGGGACGGCAGGGGACGGCAAAGGGGTCGGCTATATAAAATATAGGAAAAATTTAAAATATATAGGAAAATTTCAAAATTCTAAATGTTCATATGAAAACATGGATAAAGCATGCATATATACATTATATGAAAACATGGATATAGCATGTGTATGATACTATGAAAAGCCAAAAACATTTTAGAATGTAAATTCTGAACATACAACATTGTTAATACTCAATAGACAATATGCAATAATGCATTCATAAATCAGAATCTCAGTTCATTAATATATAATTTTATTAATTTTAAATTTTTAAATGTTTAACAATTTGTCAATTTAATATTTATATTTATAATATGAATTAATTAAAATTTTAAACGTTTGATATAAAATTAATAAATTTAAAATTTAATTAATGTTTTCTTTTATTTTTTTTATTTTTAATAACAATTTGAATTAATAAGGGGCCTGTATTAGAAAATTTAAATAAAAAATTGAAAATACAACATTTTTTATTTTTTTAATATTTTTTAATGACCTTAGATATGGGGGACGTTTGGCCGTCCCTGGGACGGATTGGGGACGTCCCAGCCGTCCCCAGCTGTCCCCGGGACGTACGGACGTCCCCCAGAGCTAGGGCAGGCATTTCCCTGTTTCGGGGACGTCCCCTCAAAATACAGGGCAATTTGGGGACGGGGGGAAACGTCCCCTGGCTGTCCCCAAGTCCCCGAAACGTCCCCGAGACGGGGACGGGGGTTTTCAGGTTGGGGACGCGTCCCCGGGTAACTCTGGTTTTAAGAGCTCGAGTTAAAGTCAAGCAATTAAAGCAAACTCGATCATTCCTTGTAGAACCCAAGGTCATAAGGTAAAGCAAACACAAAACAAGAATGAAGGGTGTTTGAAACATAAATCTCATTTTGTTTCTCAGAGGCCCGAGCTTCCATACGAAGAGAAAGGCATTCAAACACAAACTCGTGCATTCTACTCTGTGAACCCGAAGCCCTAGTTGTCGCTTAAAACAAGTTCGCGCGATAGGTCATCCAGACCGAAATGCACATTTAAAGGACCAAAATCGGCCTCTGAAGACAAGACTCACAAATCGGCCTTTAACTCTGAAGTGCAAGTTCGATGAAGCTCTCCAAAATCGGCCTCTAAGCCGAAAATAGAAAATAGAAAATCGCGAAACTTTCAAAGGAGAAGGTAAAAGCCGAAAATAACAAAATACACCATTTGCCCGAAAAGTCATTCAAAGCTTTCCTAAACTCACGAAATCCCCTCATTGGCCGAAATATAAGGGGAAGAAAAACGTCAAACTCCCAAGATGGTCTCATAAGCCGAAATTCAGAGAAGGGCAAGTAATAAAATTGCGCAGAACACCCATATTGCCCGAAAAAAAACAATCTCTCATTTCTCCTTAGAAGCCTAAAGTCGCGGAAAAGGAAGACGAAATGTGAATTTAAAATCGCGCATTTTATCTTAGATGCTCGAGTTTGCCGGGGCAAGAAGGAAAGGCGCCTTGACAATTGATCATGTTAAGCCGAAAACGTTCTAGGTAAGTCGAGCTTGTAGGCCGAGAAAGACAAAGGGAAACCAAAATCTCGCAACCCTAGTCAAAATGCCGAAAATAAGATGAAAAGTTTGAATTCGCATTCCCTCAGTTGACCGAAAAGAAGAAATGAGACCAACATATAAATCGTGCAAGATCTTCTATTTACCCGAAAAATAGAATGAAGAGTAAAATCGCATCTTGGCCATTTTGGCCGAAAACCAAAAGCTCTCGAAATCGGCTTATAGCCCGAAAATCTTAAAGAAAGGAAAACTCAACTTTCGCAAATGGTTTGTCTAGGCCGAAAAATGAAAATCGCGAAATTCGGCTAAGTTACTGCCAACGCAAAAGGTGACAACCCCTACAAATTTTTGCCTAAAAAGTGTCATTTTTGTCTCCAAGGCACGTTTTACGAGGTACAAAACTCACATTTGATAGTGTCAAATCATTGGGGGGTGTCTTTGCCATCATCGTCCAAGTTTTGGTGAGTTTTGGTCTTCCTTTTCCTAACTTTCTGTGCAATTTTGGGTTTCAGAACAGTCACTACAGGTTGAAGATTTTACTCTATGGCACGCTTCCCGAGGCATAATTTCGCCTAATCCTTGGACTGGCTTAATCCCCAGTCCATCCTCAAACCACGTTTCAAATTTCATCGCATTCTGGGTTGGTTTGCTATGTCTTTCCTTCAATTTCGGGTTTTTTCTCCCTGGCTGCAAGTGGGAAATTTTCCTTGAATTGCAAGTTTTAATGATTTTCTTTGTTTTAGTCTTTGTAGGGAAATTTTTGGCTAATTACAAATGCACTTTATTGAAAAAAGAACTTGTAACTTACTTTTTATTTCCCCCTTGATGCTTTTTGGCTTTTTAAGTCATAATAGGGATTTTTTGGATAAGTTACAAGTTAATTTTAAATGGCATATTTAAAAGTCACTTGTAATTCTTTTCTAAAACCCCTATTTTAATGTCTTTTGTTTGTAATATGGATTTTAAACCCCTATTACATGTGTTAAGTTATTAAAACTTGTTGTAGGGAATTTATTTTCCCTTTACAAGTTATTTATAACTTGCATATCTCTCTCCAAAATCCGATTTTGCTTAGAAATGGAATAAAGTGACAATTTTAAACTGGCATATCTCTCTCCAAAACCCGATTTTGCCTTGTTGAGAGAAAGGTAACATTTTAAACTTGTAATATGGGAAGGAATTAAAACTCGATTTTCACTATTACATGCAAAATGAAACTTCTTGTTCTTTCCCAAAAACCCGACCAGCAATATTGGAGGATTTTGTTGACAATTTCCACCGATTTTTGTGGAGAAATTTTAGGAGGAAGGCGTTTTGGATTCCTTGCTATTTTCATGCATTTTTCAACTCTCTTCATGCCATTTGTAAGACATTATCGCTGGTTTTATGGTGTTTTAATAGCAAAAACGTTTTTGAAAAATGCCACAAATCTTGTCTTTCCTAAATCGTTTTGGCTTGTCTTGCCTAGGCGTGGAGGTTGGGTGCTTTACTTGACCGATTCTTCATGCTTTTAATGGGCATTTTGATACATATGACATTTTTTCAAAAACGTGGCTAGGGTTTGAATCTTCTTCTTTTTTCTATAAGAGATTCTTTCTCTTCATGATAGTTGTTAGTTTTGTTTTTCTCTTTCCTAAAATCGGTTTTTGTGAGAGATTTTCCCCTTTGTTCCAAGTTTGCAAAGCAATTTGTGAATTGCATTGATCTTCCCCATTTTCCCTCTTTACTTGTATTCGGGATTTTAAATCCCGATTACAAGTTGAATGAAAATAATTGATCTTTCCAAAATCCTTCCATTTTCATCCATGTTCATTGCCATCATCCGTGCATAACATTCCCACCATTTCATCCACTCATTTCACACCTTCATTCATTTATCCCATTTAAAGTCTACCTACAGTCAACCATCCAAAACCCGAAATTGATCCAAAATGCACTCAAAAAACACTTGAAAATGAGTTTTAAAGGTCCAATTACAAGTGCAAACTTGTAGTTACCCATTACACATATGAAGTTGCATGTTTGTTTTCCACAATTGCAAGTTAATGCTCTTGTTTTCCCCACACATGTAATGCAGCTTCCAGAACCCGAAATTCACTTGTGAGCCCATTTTTGCATCAATTTATCTCTTCCCTTGTTAGTCTGGTTTGCACACACGATCTACCAAATCAATGGATTAAGGCATGGGCCTTATTTTGCAAGCAGATTTCAAGAATGGAGGATGATACAAAGAAGAGATACAACAACAATTCATGGTTGAGAGCATAGAATGCTTTCAAGACAAAGACGATCATGACATGAAAAGAGGAAAGCAACCCTTTCCCTCCTGAAAAGATAGTACTACCCCAAGCAAGAAGACAAGGATGCAAGTTCCCGTTCCGGTTCAAGATGTCTTTACCAATCCAAAATACTTCAAGTTCTAGCATCCTGAAGCGACATGAAGATCATCACAGACAAATGATGATGCAGTTAGAGTCGTGTCTTTAGACACAGAGAATAGTTTTAGTTATGCATTTGTAATTTTGTTTTGACAAGTTACATGTAAAAAAAAATTAACTTTGTAATTGCAAGTTAATTCATTACGTGCACTTTTGTAATTACATGTAAAGCAACTACAAGTTGTGTTCAATTAGGACTGTAGTTGGAATAAGTCATAGTTAGTTATTGAATAAGTCTTGGTGGTTGAGAGAATTTCTCAAGTTAGTTGGGATCCTCCCACCTTTTTTTCATGACTCCTCTCCTATAAATACTTGAGGGGTCTATTGTAATTTTTATCTTTTGGAAAGCAAGCAAAAAACTCTGCCAAATTTGCAGCAAAGAAGTCTTTGAGCTTTTATGTGTAAATTGAAGAATTGAAAGGAATAGAAGAAAATTGCTCAAGCTTTGAGTCTTTGTGCTACATTCTTGAGTTTGTGTTCCATATTTCCTTTCTTGCAAGTGTTCCTTTGAGAACTTAATCGAATCTGATTTGCAGTCTTTGAGCTGCAAGTATTGAAGATTAATTTAGTTAAAGTAGAAGTTCTATTGGGAAAAGCTGTAAGACTTTGTTCTTACATTTGTTCGTAACAGAATTTAGAAGTAGATTTTGTGAGAAATAGCTGTGAGTCTTTGAGCTTATACTACTTCCCATTGTTTTATGTAGAAAGGATGAGATATTTCAGTCTTTGTGCTGTTATAATTTGTTTTTAATCAAATTAGTATAGAAAAGGGTAGATAGGACTTCACATAATCAAGTCTTTGAGCTTGATATTGCTGTCCCGTCCGAAGAAAGTGACTGAAGTCTTTGAGCTTTCAGGAAACTTCATTTCCTTTCTCTCATTTCATTTCGAAAGTTGTTACTGCTGTTTTATATCGAATCGCTATCACTTTTCTGTGAAGAGAAAAGGATATTGTCTTTCTTGAAAGAAGAAGAAAGATTGCTGTCCCATCCTATTTTATTTTTTAAAGTTGTAGTTAGATAGGGGGAGCCTTCCCTTAATTAGGAGAGTTTTATTCACACACTGTGGTTGAAACCACAATTTTGTATATTTCTTCAAGTGTACACAATTTTCAACCAACAGACTCTGACTTAGCAAAACTCATAACCAAAACCAGAACCCTGTCTCTTGGCCTTGAATTCCCTTTTATAGAAACAAGGGAGCAAACAAGCTATGGGCCAGAGGAGACACATGTCGCAAAACAATTGGATAACATGTGACATCTTGTTACAAAAATATTCCCTTTATGGAATGTCACAACCAAAACCAATATCTTCAAAAAGACACTCCATGCACTTTATCCCTTTTGTTGTTGCCGATGAAGATCTGATATGGGCCCACCTTGCTGTTGTTCGTGCTAAAAAAGGTAACTGCTGCGAGAGAACAAAATCGCCTGCCAGACTAACTGTTTGTAGTCCTTACTCCTCTTTTAAGAAGGTGTTACTCTATTCGTCATATTCTTCATCAGATGGCCATCTAAAATTCATGACCTCATCAGCCTTTGCTCTATTTGGAGTATATTTAACCACTACCTGATTTGCCTCTCTTTCAAAAGACTCAAAAAATGTCCCTGTACATATTATTTTGTCCATACTATCCTCCAACATGCTAGTATGCAATCCCTCACAAATCAATTCTACTTGGGTGTTGATAACCCTTTCTGCCTCTTCTTTCCAAAGTTGTAAAGGCTTAATTGCCCCATTTTCATCCTCAATACCTGGCAAAAGTGTTTCATTCAGCTCACTGAAGTTCCTCATTAACTCCCTTATCTTTCTTTCTAAACTTTCTGGCAGAATTTGGGCTTCCTGCATTGACTTCACCAACAAATAGGTTGGCTGAAATGTAGGTGGCCTCTCAACATGATATTTGGAAGCCATTGACATTATTCGTAATGTTCAACATAAAATTTGGGGTTTGTAATTTCTGAATCGGTTGGTTAATTGAAATCAATTGTGTAGTTATATATTTCATTCTCAAACACTTCACATCTGCTTGTGGATTCATTGTTTTCTCATTATTAATTAAATGGAACGAGCCATTTTATGTCAACTATTTATGATTTTTTGGGAAATATATTGCAAATGTTGGGTAGAAATTAGAAGGGTTTCTTTCTGGCTTAGTCGATTCTATCCTCCTGGGTGTTTGTTGGTGCTTCAAAAGGGCCTCTTACAGGCATTTTTTTCAATTTTGCATGACTTTTGCAAATGGAGGCTGATTTTTGCAAACTAGATATTGATGGAATGGTCTATTCGTAGGCATTTTTTCAGATATTTTGCTGTTTGATACTGTTTTTTTTTGTGTTGAAGTCAGATTTTGGTTTTGCGCAATTTCATGTTGTTGATCTCTATTCATGTTGAGATAAGTGTATCATTGATGTAATCATGGGTTATGCAACACATCCTTTTGTTATCACTTTGAAATTTTGAATAAGGACAATTATGAGTCATGGGCAAAAGGAATCATCACACATTGTAGGCAGCTTAATCTCTTGCCTCATCTTTATGGACTCATTCCTGAGCCAAAGACAAAATGGAAGTAATCAGTTTGGGGTAATCGAAATCATTATATCATAGGATTGATTGGTTGTAGTATTAGAAAGAGCTTCTTCTATGAAATCTACCCCAAGTTTAGAGATATTTAGTGCCCATGCACAATTTTGACCATTATTTGGTAGAAGTTTGGAGATCCACATGTTCCTCCATTCCCGGATGATCCTGGTTCAGATTGCCTTCTTCTAGTTGACGATGTTGACAATATTCCCTTGGATGATGGTACCTTAGAGGAGTTTGAATATGACACAACGCTTGAGAGCTATGATGATCAAGAGTCTCCACTTGCCGCTCCTACTTCTCTAGTTGAAATGACACATTCATCTTTTGTTGGTGATTCCAATGAGTCATTGCAACAGGTATCTATTCATCTTCCTGATTGGGATTCCTATTTGCCAGACTTTGGTTCATTGTTTGTGGAGTCTCACATTTCAAATTTGGGAGACACATTTGAGGGTTTATCTCTCCTATTTGATGATAGTCGTGCAACATTAGTTGTCACTTCATCTTTGTCTTTGGAGCTTGTTCAAAATCAATTTCCATTGGTTCCTTGTTTGTCACCTTCTATTGTGATTGGGCACGTACCTGATTGGTTTGTGGCATTTTCATCATCCAAGGACTCGGCAACACATGAGCAAATTTCAAAAACATCATCGTCATTCTACATTTGGATTTTGATTCCTACCAATTCCTATCCAAAATGGGAAGCATTCTTGCATTTGTACTTGGTTTATCTTCTTCCCAAGGGGAGAAATGTTGTTTGTAGGCACTGGACTATGTTTTGTCTTCAAGCACTCACCATTTTTGTAGGACATTATCCATTATGGGGGGGCTATGTAGTCTCCTTTCCTTCCTATGGGGGGATACTTGATTGTATATACATGATCTATGTAGTCCTTGGGGGGTATTAGTGAGTTCTCCATGCATCATCTTGTTTGTTTCTGCTCTCTTTCGGAGAGGAGTTTTGTCCCATTGGGTTTTCTCCTTTTCTCTGATTTGTGAGAGATTGCATTTCATTGCATTGCATTTGCATTTGTACATGGGTACCTAACATGGCCTAGTTGCTGGGATCCATATTGCATTTTGCTCTCATATTGCATAATAACTACTCCCTAAGTTGCACTTAACGGGGGTGTGCTGGAGTAAATGTGGTTTTACCCATTTACCTATGCTTAAGTTTTATTTAGGCAGACAACATTATTGGTTATTAGTTAGTACATTTAATTTCTATTGTTGCTAGTAGTTGGATGTCAGTTATCTATACCGACTCTCTCCTTGCCTTTATAAGCAAGGCATATGTACATTATTTGCATCTCAATCTCAATTCTAGTTCATTATTTGGTGAAATAGCTTTGCTTCTCTCCTTCTGTGAAGGTTATATTGCAGGTTCAGTTCCTAGTTTGGAGGTTGCTCCAACATAGATGAGAATCTAATGTGCTCAAGTGGCCCATCAAGTGGAACAACGTTGTATTGATTAAGGTTGCGTCAATTATATTCAAACAACCCCCTTGTAACATTTGACATAGGAAGATGTGGACATTCAACCTTAGACAATTGGATCAAATAAAAATTTGATTTAGTTCTTGAACCAAATTTAACTTTTCTTGGACTTATAGAAAATATTCATGTGATTATGTTGCCAGGTTGATGGGATCCTCTTGTGATTAGAATCATAGTGTTGAGACTCAGAGTCAGAAAAACTCAGAAAGCTTACTTTGACTTGGATCCAAACTCAGTGAAAAAACTTGGCCAAACCCTGATGAATTAAAAAAAATTAAACTATAGCAAAATTTAGGTATCAAATCAACTTTGAATATATTGAAAACTAGTCATTACATTGATCATACAAATGTATACACCAAGAAGTAAATGTTGTGAAGCTGAAAGTTGAACTTGTGCTAATATAAAATAAGAATTGCTATTATATTTGGAAATCCATTGCAATGGCATAAAAGAAACATTATATGAAAGACCAAACTAAGGTTGAGAGGAGCTTGCATCACTTGTCCCAACACTAGATGCATGATGTTGGATGCAATGATGTTTTATGTAAACCTAGGAAGCAATTGCAAGCATTGTACTTGCAATAGAGGTAGGTGTTGATGATGTAGCGTTAGAATTAATCCTTCAGGGCCAATTAGCAGATATTCTATCGGCCTTACATATCTAGTAAACCAATTTACTTGTGCATTAAATATCAAACATATTGCATTATCGGGTTTCGATGATTAATCATTAAAAGATGTTTATCGGGTGTGTTAACATTGAACAATATAACCGATTGTGTTATTAATGAATCGGTTTGTGTATAGTCAATAATGTTTTAGTGAAAGCGATTTAGAGTGTCATGAAGAGACACGTCCTTATTGGAAAGACATCGGAGTCAATATATATGGTTAATGCATCTCCCCTCTTGGTTCGTGGTGATAGATATATGCGATATACTCAGATCAGAAACACACAACGAGTTAAGACTTTATCATAACTTAGAGGCAGATTGAAGACATATATAGTAGTAAGCATATTGCATATTCTTTGGCAGATCATGTTATCTACTATTGCAGTCCAATCTTCTACAACAGGCCGATCTTCTACAGCAGTCCGATTTATTATCTTGTGTGTTATACTGTTGTGGCATAAAGCTTCAAGTAGTGAAGCTATTCTTTGTAAATCATATTCAAACCTGATTAAATATAACTGAGAATTTTGTGGCTGGGTTTTTCACCTTCATAAGGAAGGTTTTCCCAGGGTAACTTAGTGTTCATACTGTTCATTTGTGGAGAATTTTTGTTCTTGTTATAATCTGATCATAAACTTAACATGGTATCAGAGCCACGGTGAAATCAGATCGTGATCAGATTCTAGACAACTTCTAAGTATTCTCTCCTCTCTCTCTGTTGAGCAGTACCGCTAAGTCTCGAAAATGGTGAACAGTCTTAAAGTCAAAGATAGGCTTGAAGGCGCATCTAACTTCACCTCATGGAAGTTTAGAGTGCTCACTGCACTTGAAGAAAATGATCTTCTTCAATTCATAGAGGAAAAGGATTTATCTAAACCTGAAGATCATGAGGAGAAACTGCAATTCAAGAAGAATGCATTCAAAGCAAAGAAGATATCAATCGACTCCGTGAGGGATCACTTGGTGCCTCTCATCTCCAAGATGACAACTGCAAGAGATATGTTCAAGACCTTGGAGGGTTTATATGAGATTAACAACGTAAGCAGGGCTCTTGCCTTGAGACAACAACTCCACCGAGTGAAGATGGCAAAAGGAGATTCAGTCATCACCTACTTCATGAAAATTTCAGAATTAAGAGATCAACTATGCGCAATTGGGGACCAAGTGATAGATAAAGACCTTGTTATGCTAGCCTTGAATGGTCTGCCTCATTCATGGGAGCCATTTATCCAAAGCATAAGTGGAAGGTCAAAATTACCTAAGTTTGATCGACTCCGTGCGGATTGTATTCAAGAAGAATCAAGATTGACTACCAGAGGAATCGTCAAGAGTTCTCAAAATGAAGATACATATGTTCTTGCCACTCAATCTACCAAGAAACGAAAGTATTGGAAGAAGGGCAACTTCAAAAAGAATAGAGATTTCAAATCAGATTCTGCACCTGATTCTAGGAAGAGGAAGAAAGATCTCTCTTGCATCCAGTGTTTTAGGTGTGACAAGTTTGGTCACTTTGCAAAGGATTGTTTGACAAGACCTAATCATCAAGGAGCAAACATCAATGAAGTCTCATCTCAAAAGGAGGATGAAGATAACTCCAATGGTTTTCTTTTCATATCAGCATTATCAAGCAATGTTCCTACAGACAGTGATACATGGTTAATTGATAGTGGAGCCTCCCGACACATCACCGGTCATCGGGAGCACCTTTATGATCTAGTGGAGAAATAGACACATCTCCAAGTCATTATTGGGGATGATGCTCGCTATGCTGTAAGAGGAGTTGGTGCTACATCTCTAAAACTTGAATCTGGAGTTTCTCTACGCCTAAGTGATGTATTGTTTGTACCAGGGATCAAGAGGAACCTTGTGTCTATTTCAGCCTTGGAGGATAAGGGATATCAAATTGCATTTTCTGAAGGAAGAGTTCTTGCTTGGCCTAAGAACTCCGGCATCAAGACTGCTCGTGTGATCGGAAATCGACATATACAAACTCTCCACTCTCCCAGTTCAAGCTCTTATTCATGATTTTTCTAGTTCCAGCGAACTCTGGCACAAAAGACTTGGACATCTTCACTTTAGGGCTCTTCTATCTTTGGAGAAGATGGTAAAAGGTTTTTTTAAACTTATTCATGTAAATGATGGTACTTGTAAAGGCTGTGCTATGGGTAAAAATATGAAAAGTCCTTTTCATAGCAGTGAAAGTAGGTCTAAAGAAATACTAGATCTTGTACATTCAGATTTATGTGGTCCAATGTCAATTCCATCTCTAAGTGGATGTTTGTATTATATAACTTTTATAGATGACTACTCTAGGAAGACTTGGATTTATTTCTTAAGGTTTAAAGAGTCTGATGAAGTCCTAGGTAGGTATAAAGAGTTTAAAGCTCTTGTAGAAAATTTATCTTGAAAGAAAATTAAAACTTTAAGGTCTGATAATGGAGGTGAATACACCTCGGGTAGCTTTTGTGATTTCTATATTGAGGCAGGAATCAAGAGGGAGTTCTGTGTTCCTTACAACCCTCAACAAAACGGGGTTGCTGAAAGGAAGAACAGATCTATAGTTGAAGCTGCAAAAGCTATGATTCATGATCAAGGCCTTCAGATTTTTCTATGGGCAAAAGCCTCTAGAACAATAGTGTATGTTCAGAATAGATGTCCTCATCGGATATTACAAAATATGACTCCTGAAGAAGCCTTCTCAGGTATCAAGCTTGATATTAGTCACTTGAGAATATTTGGTTGTCCTGTGTATGTTCATATTCCCAAGGACAAGAGAACCAAGTTGGAGCCTTCTGGCAAGAGAGGAATATTTGTAGGCTACAGTGAAACCTCCAAAGCCTACCGTATTTACATTCATGGACAAAAGCAAATAGAGGTTAGCAGGGACGTCACATTTGAGGAAGATGTTGCATTCAGGAAATCAAAGGGCTCATGCATGGAGATAGATGATGAGACTCCTCAAGACATGGATGTTGATCATGCTCTTGAGATTCGGAGGGAGACTACATAACCTGATATGAGTAATGATCCAATTGAACCCTTGGATCCCACTGATGGGCCCAGAGATATTGTTGTGTCTCGAAAGAGACCTCTTTGGGCGCGAAACACTATGCAGGAAGCAAAACAATTTGCCGCTCCTAGAGGAACATTGAGAGAAAGCAAAAGACCACAAAGATTTTCTGGTTATGTTGCATTAATGTGTAATCTTATTGAGTCTGAACCTTCTAGTGTAGAGGAAGCCGCAAAACAACAAGTTTGGAAAGATGCAATGGATGAGGAGTATCAATCCATTCTCAAGAACAATGTGTGGGATATTGTGCCTAGACCAAAAGGGAATTCTGTTGTATCTTCCAAGTGGTTGTACAAGATAAAACATGCAGCTGATGGCAGCATTGAAAAGTACAAAGCTAGATTTGTGGCTCGTGGCTTCTCTCAACAAGAGGGAATAGACTACGAAGAAACATTTGCCCCTGTTGCTCGCTATACTTCCATTAGAACCATCATTGCCATTGTAGCAGCTAAGGGATGGAAGTTGCATCAGATGGATGTGAAGACTGCCTTTCTCAATGGTGTGATTGAAGAAGTCTACATCGAGCAACCAGAGGGGTTCGTGATTCATGGGAAAGAATCTAATGTGTGCAAATTGAAGAAAGCCCTATATGGTCTTAAACAGGCTCCTCGGGCTTTGTATGAAAGAATTGACAGATACTTAGTGGGTTTGGGTTTCTGCAAAAATGATGCTGATCCAAACCTTTACTTCAAGGTATTCAATGGTGATATGTTGATCTTGGTACTTTATGTTGATGACCTATTTGTTATCGGAGAAGATCATCTCATTGATAGATGTAAGAAGGAGTTGACTTTTGAATTTGAGATGAAGGACTTACGACTTATGCACTTCTTTCTAGGGTTGGAGGTGTGGTAGAGGCCCAATGGGATTATCCTAACTCAAGGAAAATACACCATGGATATCTTGAAGAATATCTTGAAGAGATTTGGAATGATAGATTGTAAACCTATGACCACACCAATGGAAACTAACTTAAAGAAACTAAGGGAAGCTGCAACTAGTTCAAATCTTGTGGACCCTACTATGTACAGGCAATTGATTGGGTCCCTGATGTATCTAGTTAACACTATACCAGATATTTGTTATGCAGTGAGTGCACTTAGTCAGTTCATGAGTGAACCTAGACAGATACATCTAGTTGCAGCCAAGCATATCTTGAGATACTTGCATGGCACAGTTGGATATGTTTTGAAATACTCTTCTAGTGTGGACCTGATTCTTGAAGGATATTCTGATTTTGATTGGGCAAGGAGTGTTGCTGATCGGAAGAGCACCTCTGGTTGTTGTTTTAGCTTAGGATCTGCTATGATTTCCTCGTGTAGCAGGAAGCAGTCTTCAGTAGCTCTGAGCACTGCAGAGGCAGAATACATTGCAGCATGTGTGGCAACTCGAGAAGCAGTGTGGCTTTGTAAGCTCCTTGCAGGATTGTTTGGACAATCATTGGAGCCTACTACCATTCATTGTGATAATCAAAGCTGTGTGAAGCTTTCAGTCAATCCAGTTTTCCATGACAGAACAAAGCATGTTGAGATTTAGTACCACTATATCAGAGATTTGGTACAGAGGAATGTTGTTCAATTGAGATACATTTGTACTAAGGAACAGACGGCTGACATTTTCACCAAGCCTCTTGCGAAAGTGAAATTTGTGCATTTTTGAGACAAGCTTGGAATTGTGGAGAATGAAGCCCTTGTTGAGAGAGAGTCTCAGCATCAGTGATTACCTGATATGTATCATTATGCATTCTTCTCTGTGAGAGAAGTTTGAGGTATCAGCCATTGTTATGCATTCTTCTCTGTGAGAGAAGTTTGAGGTATCAGCCCTTGTCATGCATTCTTCTCTGTGAGAGAAGTTTGAGGTATCACCCTTGTTGTGCATTCTTCTCTGTGAGAGAAGTTTGAGGTTCTAGCCCTTGTTCCACCCTTTGCGAGTAGGTATGGTGGATCCACCCTCTGCGAGTAGGTATGGTGGATGTCATGTATAGACTCTATGACTTAGCATTTGTGTACTCACCCTCTGGGAGTAGCCATGGTGGTTGTGTTCATTTGTATTAAGAAGGATTCCTCCCTAGCTAAGAGGGAGTGTTGATGATGTAGCATCAAAAGTAATCCTTCAAGGCCGATTAGTAGATATTCTATCGGCCTTACATATCTAGTAAACCAATTTACTTGTGCATTAAATATCGAACATATTGCATTATCGGGTTGCGATGATTAATCATTAAAAGATGTTTATCGGGTGTATTAACATTGAACAATATAACTAATTGTGTTATTAATGAATCGGTTTGTGTATAGTCAATAATGTTATAGTGAAAGCCGATTTAGAGTGTCATGAAGAGACGCGTCCTTATTGGAAAGACATCGGAGTCAATATATATGGTTAATGCATCTCCCCTCCTGGTTCGTGGTGATAGATATATGCGATATACTTAGATCAGAAACACACAACGAGTTAAGACTTTATCATAACTTAGAGGCAGATTGAAGACATATATAGTCAGTAAGCATATTGCATATTCTTTGGCAGATCACGTTATCTACTATTGCAGTCTGATCTTCTACAGCAGGCCGATCTTCTACAGCAGTCTGATTTATTATCTTGTGTGTTATACTGTTGTGTGCATAAAGCTTCAAGCAGTGAAGCTATTCTTTGTAAATCATATTCAAACCTGATTAAATATAACTGAGAATTTTGTGGCTGGGTTTTTCACCTTCATAAGGAAGGTTTTCCCAGGGTAACTTAGTGTTCATACCGTTCATTTGTGGAGAATTTTTGTTCTTGTTATAATCTGATCATAAACTTAACAGTAGGAACATGATCATCCTCCACAACTTGTTTATCTATAGCTATATATTGGCTCTCTCCTCTTTCCCTCCAATAGTACAAGTTATGCTACATGGTTAGCCTTATCAACCAATGCATGGTCCTTCTTTGTAAATGTGGGGTTTTAATCCTAGTTGATCCACTTTGATTGTGAGTCCTACTCTAGCTTGATAGGTTGTAATCCTTCACTATCCCCTACAATATTCTTTTGAACGACTTCATAAATCATTGGATTTCTATCCTAATGATGCATCGACTATAGATTTCGAGCTTAACTCATCTCATAACTCTCAGCAAATTACTCATAAAGGGATTAAATACCTACAACGATATGAAATTCAAAATACTAAGAAGTAAACAATTATTAACAGAGCACAAACATAGGAAATAAGTCACTTGACATAAAGTTTCCTCTTGAGAAAACCCAAGATGGGTGAAAAAGTCTAGGAAATGTATGCCGTTAGCATCCCATCACTAATAGGTATCACTACAAAGAGAATAGTGCCACTACAATGATCTTCTTTAAGTATTACAATGCAATATTCAAACTCCTCTATGTCCTCTTTGCTCTTGCAAACAAAAGAACTCTGCAACACCTTTTTCTGCTCAAATCCAGTATTAGAGTTACTTCCCAAGACAACCAGACCTGTTGAATGCTCAAAGTTATTCTTTTATCCCCTTTCTACTTATGTCGCTCCAAGGAAGATGGACTGGTGCCTTTTGAATAGGAATGGTTGTGATTTGCAACTATTCAAACATCCTTCTAACCATTTGGCAATTCATCTTCTTTAGTCCAATTGTCACCATCAAGGATTTCCAATAGTCAATTGGTTGCCACCCAGCTACATCTGCAATCATGATAAAAAATAAATGATATGGCTACAAATAACCAACAACTTGCATCCTATGGTGTTTTGCCGCCCCTTGATTGCCCACATGATAAAAGACCATCAAGTGGGATCTTTTCCAAGTCGACAATTGTTCAATGAACATAAATGTCTTTTATCCTACCAATGTGCACTTTAGCAGCAACATGTATTCTTCAGCAGCAACATATGCCTTCCTATATAGAGAATATAGTTGATCTTTGACAACATCCAAAGACACTTTTGGAAGCATAGTCATTCATTAGCTCTTAGACAACAATTGAAGGCACTTTGGCAACAATACTTATAATATCTTTTCAATTTACTTAAGTTGGAGAGTATTTGGGCTGCTTTCTTCCCTTATTTTGTTTCCCTCTAGCATCGAGTATCTTTTTAGCCCAATCCTTGCTCCTCTTTGCATCAAGTATCTCCCAATCCAGATCCTTGCTCCCCCTGTATTTAGTATCTCCAAATTTCAATCCTCACTCCTTCTTACATGAAGTATCTCCCTTATTGGATTCTTGGGCTGGAGTCTTGGACCCATGCTAGTTAGTCCCAGGATTGGGAGTGGTGATGGGAGCATCTTGGCTACGGTATACCCACAAGGAACTCAAGGCATCTAAGATGTCCCTTGGTTGCTCTTGGGTGCTCCCATAGATGTGCGGATGGGAAAGGGTGCCGATTTAAAAAAACACTTTTTTAAATTAAAAAACATAAAAATTTGGTAGCAAATTGGCCTGATTGCAGGTGAAATTGTTAAGTGCACTTGTATTAGAGTATTATAAATATGGGTGACCTCTTAGAAAGTCAAGGTGCTTCACCTTGTGAGCATCCCTAGATGCAATGAGTGTCAAGTAGTTCATTCACGCTCATAAGAGATGGCTTCTTGTGAACTTCTACTCATGAAATATGTATCTTGAAAACTAACTTGAAACCATGCAGCAGAATCCTAAAATATTGTATTACATAGTAGTGCATTGTGGAAACACCAATTGTATAACTTCAAAGATTTTTTTTTGGATAACTTGTTCATAATCCTTCCATGATCCACACATTTAGTAGTCAACTAGTCAAGACTTTGGTTATGTTCAAAATTATTCTATAGAGATATTGACATGTTATGTCTCTCTAAACTTGCTAGTCAACATGGTCAAATTTCATTCAATTGCATGATGCACATGCCTAATTTTGTGTTTGAGTCAAAATATAGCTGCTCATTTCTTCATTGATTTAAGTAAGATTTGATATTTGTTACTCACTTACCGTAAATTAAAATAAACACTTTTTTTAATCCAAGAACATAAAAAATTGGGTAGTGTTGACGTGTATTTTGTACACTGCCTAACACAGAATAAAATACCCAAGGGTACCTTATCCTCTCTTGAATAAAGCCTCTGATTGCTGAAGATGTCGCAAAAAAGGATCAATCAGGATGACTCCAAGGTTCTTGTATGTAGGGTCTCTACGTGTGGATAAGCTCTTTGTGGTATGATGTGATTTGCTGGAATCACAAGGGGACTTACACTTGATGATTGAACGTCTGATCTGCTTTGAATATTGCTGGAACACAGGATTTCACTAGCTTTGATTTGCAAAAAAAGGAAAAAAGACGAGGGCAAGGAGAGAATCTAATCCTAATACTAAGGAATGTAGGAGCAATGATTGATCTTTGATGAAATTCTAACTAAGTCTTGTTTTGACATCATAGGAACATCTCCACAAGGTTAGTGCGATCTTCGAAGGAAAGCTTTATGATGTTCAAGTCGTCACTGCAGGCATAGACACCATCAGGTTGATGCATATCAATGAAGAAGCGACAATTGAAGGTAGGCTTAAGCTGAATGATTCCAGTTGACTACGCAAGGCAAGTCTGCAATCAACAAACTGCTAGTAGTATGGATGTACGAATTCCACCATCAATCAAGCACATTTCTTCCACTCATCTAATAACATGAAATCAAATATGAGAAGTATAAAGACCATGCAAATTGTCGAATCGACCCATAAATTTCACCATTTCTTCAATGAAGTTACAAGTCTTTTACAACAACCTCTTGGCAACAATCTTTGCCTTCTCTCTCTACTCTACTCTAATTGCTATTCTATCAACTATATTCTAACTCTTCCAACTATCTTCTAACTCTCTAACTATTGCTAATTCCTAATTATTTTCTGATTAGCCTTTACAAATGAAATGCCAGGGCTTATATAGTGCCCACAATACAATTCGATGGCTTAGATCAATTCGAGATCAATGGCCAAGATTCAACAATGAAAACCCTAATTAGGGTTTGTTACAACCATTACATAACATTTAACGCTTGACCAATGATAAAATTGTATTGCTTGGACACATGTCCTCTCTAGAAAAATCGACCAATGGATAGCCGGGGTAGGTACATCGGAGTTTGTGCCACCTTCCATGAGTTAGGTACATTGAATCTGGAAATGTTGAGGTGGACCACACTGACTGGAGAAGTGATGACTAGGATGCCACCTTGTCTGACACTTGTAACTTGGTAAATATTCAACTTGGTGTTGTTGAGAAGCTAACTTTAATTAATTCATCTGGAACTATTTGCTTCTTCAACGAACCCTTGTTCTGACTTCTTGTGTCCTTGATGTGTAGGATGATTGATGTACCTCGCCTTGGAATGCTGGATTTGGAAGAGGTCGCCCTTGATGACGTTAGTCCAAAGAAGGCCGTCCTTGATCTGGCTTGATTTTCCAACTCCGGGATCTCCATTTGATGCCTACACAACATTTCAAAATTAGTAATATATCTTGAAATCTAAAAATTAAACTTTAAAAGGAATATTCAAGATTTTAATTAGGAAACTTCATGATAAATCTTGAGTTATCATTTCCTAATTAACCATGTAATACTTAGATTTTTCCCAAAAATGCTTAAAAAAAATCAAACCTTGAATAAGGGTGTCAAGATGATTTTGCCATACCTCTTCTTGAGAATCAACTCTAAAAAATAGATGAATTTTGGCTAGGCAAAGTGTAGATCAAAGCCCTCCCTTGGATAAAATGCACCTCCTTACTTAATTTCACCACCTTGAGGACTTCAACGCTTTGATAGAGAATTCGCTCCACTTCTAACCAAATTCGCACTCTTCCTTGGATGGAAATTTCGCACTTTTCCTTGTCTTCCAAAATCGCATGCAAGTGAATGATTAAATGATGATTTGAAATGCTTCAAAGTACCCTCCTTATATAAGCGCTCACCTCTTTAATTACCTCTAGGCCGACTTGAAAATAAGGCAAATAATAACAAAAAATTAAAATAAAAGGAGGCCGACTTTTGTATAAATATAAAAATAAAACCCAAGCGTTCTCCCTCTTATTTAATTAAATTAATAATTAATTAATTAAATGCCTTCGTAATTAATGATTTTTAAAAGGCTAAATTAATCAATTAAATGCCTTGTGCGCACCCATTAAATGCCAATTTTAATTAAAAATATCAAGGTCCATCGAAATTTAGCATTTAATGCAATTTGGAAATGATGTTGGCGCCTAGACATGGGAAGAAGAATGAATTTTAACCTCATCGCTCTGGTCCCTGGCAGAGGGACAGGAGCGCTTTAGCATTTTGTTCTTGAATTTCTCGCCTTTTACGTTCAAAGTCACTTCCCTTACGTCCAAATTGGCATTTTAAACGGGAACCTTGAGCTTGATCTTATTCAATCTTTCGAATGAATGTCTCTTAGACCATTATCGCCCTGGTCCCTGGCTGAGGGACAGGAGCGAACTTTGCATTTCCCCTTGTTTATTTCACACACGCCAAACTTCTTCTTTGCAAAGCAAATTTGTCCTTCAAGTGGTTTTCGCCCTGGTCCTTGACTGGAGGACAGGAGCGAACTTTAGTTTCTAGCTCAAATTTGTGATCCTTTATCATTCACTTCTTGCCTATCACCTTTCAAATGACATTTTCAACCTTGTATAACTTTGCTTTGATGTGATCTAGGAAGAAAAATGATGGATTTTGTGAATATCGCCCTGGTCCTTGACTGAAGGACAGGAGCGAACTTTGATCTATGGTGCAAATCCTCCATCATATTGATATCAAATAATCTTCAAGGCGTAGAATGATGTCCTTTATTCCTTCTTGAACATTTGAAACGAACGTGGCCTTCAAAGTTTAAGCATATTTGACTATTTCGCTCTGGTCCCTTGGAGAGGGACAGGAGCGAACTTCATTTTCTAGGCTCAATCACACTTTGCCCATGTTTAAAATTATCTTCAACGGACTTGTTGTGCCCCTTTTCATTCATCCTTGGCCGGGAGTTTGTTCAAACTTGGCGAGAAATTGACCTAAGGCAAAAATCGCTCTGGTCCCTGACTGAGGGACAGGAGCGCCTAGGCCAATTTGAGTCTCCTATTGATGTCTTGTAATCTTCAATTTGTCTTCAACGGGTTCATTTCATCCTCCTTTCTTGCTTCAAACTCAAAACTTGCTTGATCTTTGCCCAAAACATGTCTTATAGGGAAAATCGCTCTGGTCCCTGAGAGAGGGACGGGAGCTATCACTTAAATTCGCCCTGGTCCCTGGCAGAGGGACAGGAGCGATTTTGCTTCTAGGGTCAATTTTCCTCATGATTGCGCTTTCAAATTATATTCAACTGATAAAATGTATCTCCTTTGATCTCCTCAAATCGTCAAATGGTTCGAATCCTGCAAGGACAAGGCAATGTTTGATTTTGAGCTCCGGTCCTTCAGTGAGGGACAGGAGCGATTTTTGTCCTCCAGGCCCAAATGCTTCACTTTTCACCATGAAATGTCTTTGCTAGGGAAGATATCATCCTGCTTCATGCTATGAATAAAAGTTAATGTCCAAACAAAGTCTAAAAATGTGCATATGAATAAAATCGCTCTGGTCCTTCAGTGAGGGACAGGAGCGAATTTCACCTTCTAGGCAAAAACTTCATCATTTCATTGCTTTTGATAAAGTCTGGATGCTCCATCACGTTCATTTTGCCCTTCACCATGCCTTTGATGTCTCAATTCGTCCAAAAAAGGTCAGGAATGGCTCAAATAAGTATTATCGCCCTGGTCCCTTGGTGAGGGACAGGAGCGCACTTCGCTCTGGACCCTCAGTGAAGGATAGGAGCGAAATTTGACTTTTCGAACTCTCTATCAGGATAATTTTCATGGAATATAACATTTAAGTATAAGTTCTTATACTTTAAGTTATATTCCATATATACTTTCAGGATGTTTGAGAGTGGTTTGAGACCTCCAGGAGTTATATTGCAAAATCTAGTTTTTTGAGGTTTTTCAGTTTCCAGACTTAGTCAAATTTCAGGATCAGGACATTCCAGACTTAGCCAAATTTCAGGATCAGGACGTTCAGACTTAGCCAAATTTTCAAGACATTCCAGACTTAGCCAAATTTCAGGATCAAGACATCACTCAAGCCAGACTTGCTTATCCATGTGATCACCTGGGCGACACTCAAAATGCAAAGGCTAACTAACAAAACCCTAAAAGACCAAAAACAAACCCTAAAAAGCAAAAAACATGGGTCCCCATTTGCAATGGGGCGACGTGTGAAAACGTCACAACAGGTAGCAAGTTAAATGGCCTGATTGTAGGTGAAACTTCACTGTTAAGTGCACTTGTATTAGAGTATTCTAAAAATGGGTGACCTCTTAGGAAGTCTGGGCGACACTCAAAATGCAAAGGCTAACTAACAAAACCCTAAAAGACCAAAAACAAACCCTAAAAAGCAAAAAACATGGGTCCCCATTTGCAATGGGGCGACGTGTGAAAACGTCACAACAGGTAGCAAGTTAAATGGCCTGATTGTAGGTGAAACTTCACTGTTAAGTGCACTTGTATTAGAGTATTCTAAAAATGGGTGACCTCTTAGGAAGTCTAGGTGCTTTACCTTGCGAGAATCCCTAGATGCAATGAGTGTCAAGTAGTTCATTCATGCTCATAAATATGGCTTCTTGTTAACTTCTTTTCATGAAATATTTTTCATGAAAACTATCTTGAAACCATGCAGCTCCTATTACATAGTAGTGCATTGTGGAAACACCAATTGTATAACTTCAAAGATTTTTTTGAGTAACTTGTCCATGATCCTTCTACGATCCACACATTTAGTAGTCAACAAGTCAGGACTTTGATTATGTTCAAAATTATTCTGTAGAGATATTGACATGTTATGTCTCTCTGAACTTGCTAGTCAACATGGTCAAATTTCATTCAATTGCCTGGTGCACATGCCTGATTTTCTGTTCTAGCCAAAATATAGCTGCTCATTTTTTCATTGACTTATGTAAGATTTGATATTTGTTAGTATAAACCTACATAAACCTTTTGAAATCCTTTTTTGTCTACAAGACAAGGCCAGGTACATATTACCGCTCTTCTTGTCTAAATTGACAAATAGGAATGCGAGGCTTGAACTTGTATATTCTCTTGATATTAAATGACATATGCACATGAATATGAATATGATGGAAACATTTAAAGTTCAATTCAATTTGTGAATCATTTGTTTGCCTTGACTGAAGATAGCAAACATTTCTTATCTTAAATTTTGCAGAAGAAGATGGTCATCTAAGGGCCAAAGCTAATGCAGATCCAACTCAAACACTATAATATATATCATAGCAGACCTTTAGAGTCAGTTAATGTGGTGCAGATGATAGTTTACTTAAATATCAGTCTGAGTCATATTTAATTTTCTTTGTTATCCATCTCACATATATTATATCTGACTTTTGATTTAATTACAGGAGACATGTTGCGGAGGCTCTGTAGTGTGGCAGAGGTCAAATTCTACTTCAATACCTATGTGCGAACTGGTGATGCATATGTAAACAATAATTGTAATTCTTCATCCTGGGGTCCAGGATGTGAACCAGGATGGTCAAGTACTACTTCTACCGTGTTTGATCTTCAGAATCCCACAAAGTGGCCTGCTCGAACTGAAAATTCTAAGCCATGCTGCTCTGGATTTTTCTGTCCTCGTGGTTTGACATGCATGATTCGTAAGTTGCAAAAAATTTAATAGATCTTCTTATAAACTTTCTTTGTGAGGAATGGTTCAAATTCATCCTTTCTCATGTTTGAGCATTCACTGTATGCGGGTAGATACAACTTCTGTAGACTCTTAATAGTACATAGCACTTTTTCATAATGAAATAAAAAGCATGAGGAGTTATGTGTTGTGGTTTGGCTGGGAGAGGTCTAGTTAAAACTTTGTACTCTGGTGGTTCTCTGTGTTGGACACTACTTATTTATGCACACTACTTCTACTTCTAATTTATGCCTGTTCCTCTGCAGTCTTATTTATGCACACTACTTCTAGGGAATAGTTACCAATCCATGAGAGTAGTCAATTGTGTAATATTGTTTGAGATCATTCTATTTTATGTACACAGATCTGTTATATGAATACAATGATCTTTCTGCATGCACTTGTCTTGTTATTTTGATGCACCAAACTCTCTTTTCCATGTTACTGTTTGATTTTCCATGGCATGAGTATTTGTTTTGTATGGAATTTCATGTAGGAAGTTTAGTATGCATATAAGAATTGCAGCCTGCAGCTTCTTAATGAACATTTTGTTGGAATTTTTGTCATTGATGTCAAGTTTTATTTGAAGTTCAGCTGAGCTGCTTGCTTTCTTGGATGAGCTGTCTACTTGCCTGGTTGAGCAGCTTGAGGTGCTTGGGTGCCAGCTTGAGGTGCTTGGTTGCTTGTTTGAGCTGTGTGTATGTTTACTTCAGCTAGCTGTGTGCTTGCTTGTCAGCTTGTCAGCAGTTGCATCAGATTTCTTGCCACATCATGTTTATTTTATGCCATGTCAGCCTTTGAATTTTCAAAGGAGTTCTTAATTATTTAAGGAAATTATGAAACTTTATATTCTTGGGCTATTTTATCTCAACATAGCATTTAAATTTTTCCTTGTAACGCCTTAGTTTTTGAGGGCAGCTTCAGACCTCTTAGTGGTGATGCTATTTGTGGTGTTTCGAATTCTTTCTGGAGTATCGTGTCTCTGACTTGGCAGAGATAAATGAAATAATTGATGACCCTTCTTTAAAAGCCTTTGATTAAAAAATCGCTTTCGATAGTGGAGAGTTTGCATCGTGGGTAGTGGTATATGTTCTGAGTTTGCATTTTTTTTTGAGATGTATGAATGAAGACGTTTTCAGGTGTTTTTAGTCGTTTTTTAATTAAAAAAAAGGACCACGTCTGGCTTTTGAAGAATGTCGTGGGTCAGCATATACCACAATTATTGTGAAACGTATTGGATTATTGATGCCGGACAATGTAATGGCAAGTGTTGTGTAGCTTGGTTTCAAAAAGGAAAGGTTATCGCAGCATTAGGTGGATCAACGTTTTTGACTTGGAAGTCGTATAAGTTCTTGTGTGCTAGGGACGATTTTTCTTTTGGAAGAAGAGTTTGCTTGTAACGGCTGTGTGGGATTAGTGTTGGTGTGGAAAGGAGCTTTCATATTTTTGGCGTGTGTATGCTGGGAAGATGGTGTGGGATTGAATTAATATCGTGTGTGGAAGGTGTCTGAAAAGAGTCTGCAGAAACAGCAAACACAATTTTCTATTTCAGTACTGTTTGGATGGGTTAAGTTTTTGGTTCAAACTTGCAGATACGATATGAAATTAGTAGTTGAGCTGTGAAATTTTCTTTGGGATCGTTGTTTTATCCTGGTCATAAATATGGTGAAGCTGTTTTTCAAGCTTGAAGTTTTTGTTTTTGCATAAGCAGTTTTTGGGTGTGTGTATTCTATAGAAGTCACGGTAAATGGTAGTTGCTGGATATTCTAAATAGTTGCTGGATGTTCTTTCATGAAGAAAAGGATATTTTGGAACCAAAAATCAGACAGAAATTGTATGAGGGACTGATGCAAAAGTAGAAGATCAATACATTGCGTTCTTCAGTTCAAGGTTTCTGAATTCAGTTGTTTAGAGGAAAGTTCAAGGTTGATGCCTTAATCAGGTGGAGTGGGTGCTTCATCTTGCAAGGTGTGATCTTCAGGGATTTGGTGCTCTCAGTAATCTGATTAATCTTTTGTAATCTGCGTTGGTGCCCATTTAAGTTAATGAAAGCTTATTGATGCCGTGGTTTTTTACTCGAAAGGGTTTTCCACGAGAAATCTGTGTTCATGTTTGCTGGCTGTTTCTTTTTGTTTCATTTGGTTTAACTCTGAAAATTGTTTTTAAAAAAAAAGTCTCAAATACTGATTCACCCCCCCTCTCAGTATTTGCTGTGTGCGTCTCACATTTTATCATTTTATGTGGGTTTACATGATTTTAGCATAGTATTATTACTCATTAGCATTTGTAGATGTCCATTTTGATTGAAAGTTTTCCATTTTTCATATTTATCTGTTTGAAAGATGTTTATAGAGTCAATTTCCACTCACAGTTTTCATGTTGGCATGGATGGCTTTGTTGAGTGAAACATAATTATTAGGGAAACTGGAGTCCATGTGTTGGGATCTGAATTCAGACTAATTACTGATAACATTTGCCCGAATTACAAACATTATGTGGCTTTCAATTTAGTTTTTCACAGCTATTTTGGAATAGAAAAACTGCGCCTAAACATACTGCGTTTAGGAGCTGAAAATCTATTCATATTTATTGAACACACATAGGATTGCAACAATTTGCTACAATCTGAAAATTCTGTTTGAATATTCCTGTATAGTTTGTGATAATTAGTCTGAATTCAGATCCCAACACATGGACTCCAGTTTCCCTAATAATTATGTTTCACTCAGCAAAGCCATCCATGCCAACATGAAAACTGTGAGTGGAAATAGACTCTATAAACATCTTTCAAACAGATAAATATGAAAAATGGAAAACTTTCAATGAAAATGGACATCTACAAATGCTAATGAGTGATATTCATAGTTTATGATTTCATATTTATTGATTTGTTTTGGGTGACCTAAGGGATATAACTTTTTATCACAGATAGATAGGTATCAACCAGGCAGGGCATTACAAACTTGGGCTATGGTCAAAGGCATTTTGAGTTGCAGTTGATAGCAAGGCATAGTAGAACTACTAGAAAGTGTCCATTAAAGTAGACAAGGGCCTTACAAGATGTGCCAACACCATAAAACCATTGAGATTTGAAGAGGTAACAGAATGAATATCTTCCCTACATAAATTTCCTAATTAATGTTGTCAAATAGGGAAAGGTTTATAGGCTAGGCATAGTGAAAACTGATAAAATGGCTAATACATTCTCCTGTAAATTTGATTTTAGTGGTCAACTGTAATCCAGGTCCAGCCAGAGGAGGAGGTATCATCAGAAACAATGCAGGTAAGATTATGGGTTCTTACACCCTTAACGTCAGTTTTAATTCAAATAATATTACTGAAGCTGAATCCCATGTTGGTGGATCAAAATTGGCATCCAACATGGGAATCCAATATAGCATAATTGAAGGTGAGTCTTCAACAAAATGAATGTCAGCAGTGAAGGTTTTGAGGAGCATCTCTGTTGAATATTTGCCAGTATTTCCTATAATCATTGTTGAAGGGATCATAACTAATCTGCAAGTAGAGTCATTTGGTAGTGTGACACATAGTAGCCAAATCTCTCTTGGGAATAATTCCGCAAACCAAAAGATAAAGAAGTTTTCAATTTATTGGAAAAACTTGGGAAAATATCAGCATTTGAAGAAATGTAGAAAAAATTTTAAAAAGAAAAGAAAGAATTGTGCCCAAAAAATTAAAAACTTCAAGCAATGACAGTTTTTGTCATTACATTGAAGAATTCAGAGAATTTTGAGGTCGAGGCTTTTTTGAGAAGTTGAAATTTGAGACATTCTATATCTCTTACATTTTGTAATTTTGACTAGTACTATATAAATGGGACGTGTTTTATTGCATGTGTACCTTCATTTGTGTAGAAATATTGCTGTATCCTACAAGCGAAGAGACACAAATCTGTTAGTAACATCAAAGTTTACAAGATGGGGATGGTATGAGACAATGGGATGCATTTCAGGGACAGCATAGGATAGGAGGCTTTTCTTTAGGGGATGACAATTAAAAATAGGGAAAATTTAAAAAATGTAGGAAGTTTCAATTAGTCTTATATAATAATATAATGCAATCATCATAAACATTATAGAACCATGTTACATAACATTACAATTGATTTGAGAACTCACATGAGAGTTGGCAAAAAAATTATGAAATGCTTTCTTTGTTGACATGTATATGTATTGTGTAACAATTACAACAAAGTGCTACAAGTTACAGCTTCAAAATGACAAAAAACATAGAAATTCTGCCACTCCGCCTAATCTTAATTGGCTAACATGACATCAAAATTTGAGTCTTGAGTTTGAATCAATCCTAGTATGAGGCACTACCTCATGCAATGGTACCACAACTAGCCCCTCTCGTGTCTCCTCATCAATGTGGCATCTTAGGGATCAAAATCCCAACATGTGTTTGGAGTTTGACAATACTTAGGAGTTTGTCAATCTTGAAGTCACAAGGTATAATGCATGGCTACCAATTTCTCCAATCGTTGAGAGGTAGGTCTATTCCTCTTGATGGATTGAATGAAACTGTATGTAAACCGATTCCTCTTTGTAATAGAACAAGTGACAACCTGTGAAATGAGGCAAGTGGCAATCATCTTCAACTCTATGGTATTGATGCCATGGCATGCCCACAATCCGATAGGTTTGTTTTGAGCTAATGTAGCCCTATTTGCCCTAAACTCTAGTTTTTTAAATGGTTGTTAAAAGATATCCCTTTGTTGTCGAAGTAAAGCTACCTCTTCAATGCTCTACATCTTTTGAAGGGCCTTTGTGAACCTGTTGTGACCATTTCACACATCGCCCCATTAGAATGGGGACCCCCTCTTTTTCGCTTTTGTTTTGCTTGTTCTTCTCTCCGCTTTTAGGGTTTTGAGTGAGTGAGTGGTCTGTCTGGGCTAGGGCTAAACCTTAGGGGTTTCTTTTGATGTTATTCAAGCTGAGTCCAGTCAAATTTTGAAAAGTTGTTAAGTGTCCTCCCGAAGAATTGAGACGATTGAAATAAGGTAAGCCTTTCAGGGAAGTCAAATAGGTCTTAGGTCAAGTCTAATCAGGGTTTTTAGGGTGAAATCCAATTTTGACTAAGTGTTAGCATTTTTGAAGGAGAAATTGTGTGTTCATGCCTGGGTAAGTTTTGATCCATTCTTTGAAGTGAGATGATTCCTGAAACAGAGAAATCGCTCCTGACCCTTGCTGAGGGTCCAGGGCGAATTTTATCCTAAGTACAATTTCTTATTTTTGATGGACTTGCTAACTGGTTCCTGACCTTGAAAATGACCTGACTTTGCCTTGTGAAGCAGTTTGAGACTTAAATTTGAAGCAGTTTGGCCAAAAAGGGTAAAATCGCTCCTGACCCTCAGTGAAGGCCCAGGGCGAAAATGTTGTTTAAGTCATATTTGTCACTCACTTTTCTAAATTGCTTTGTGCAGGGTCTCCTGGAAGGATGATTGAACGTGACTTGATGCTTTGGATGGTTTGGAGACATGAAAGATGGTGAATTTTGGAAACTAAGAGAAAAATCGCTCCTGACCCTCAGAGAGGGCCCACAGCGAGAAATCTTATAGGGGTCATTGCTCGCCTTGTTTGGTCGACTTAAGATGTCAAAGGCATGGGGATGGATGAAATGAGCACAGTGAAGTATCCAGACTTGATCAAAGATGATGAATTGAAGGAGTTTTGCCCAGGAAAGGTAAAATCGCTCCTGGCCCTCAGAGAGGGTCCAGAGCGATTTTCTTTGTGTGCACATTTTTGGACCTTTCTTGGGCATGAATTTTTATTCATAGCAAAGAACAAGATGACATCTTCCTTGGCAAAGTGATTTTTAGACGAAAAGTGAAGCATTTTGGTCTAGGAAGCAAAAGTCGCTCCTGACCCTCACTGAAGGTCCAGAGCGAGATTTTCAAAAAATGCATGTTTTCTTCAAAAGGGTGCTAAGGCAAGGTTAGGATAAGGAGAAGAGAACTCCAAAAACATGATGAATATTGTTTTGCCTTTGAAACTTGATGATTTTGGTCAGAAAATGAAAAATTGCTCCTGACCCTCAGAGAGGGCCCACAACGAAAAATCGCTCCTGACCCTCAGAGAGGGCCCAGAGCGATATTGTTGAAAATCCTCATTCTACCTTGCAACAACAAAGCGAGTTTGGATGAGATGGATGAAGGAAGAACATTGCCAAGTGATGAATGAAGTTTCAATGAAAAATGGTGGATAATCAAGCTCAAAATCAAAAAATCGCTCCTGACCCTCAGGGAGGGCCCAGAGCGAAAAACACCAAAAACACACCTTTTCCCCAAAATTTGACAAAGCTAAGTTTGCAAGTCAGTGAGGGGGCCTAGTTGAAATGTCTTGAAGAGATTTTGGAGGTTGAAAATGCTAAATTGGAGCAAAAAATGAAAAATCGCTCTTGACCCTCAGAGAGGGTCCACAGCGAGATTTTGATTTCCTTCATTTTGCAATGAAAAGAGACCAAGTTTTGATCATAAATGGAAAATAAAGGACTTTCTCCACCCGCCTGAAGAAGTTTTGACTAGAAATGATGAAGGACTTTGTTGAAAACAGAAAAATCGCTCCTGACCCTCAGAGAGGGTCTAGAGCGAAATTGCCTTAAAGGACATTATTTCCTTCAAAATTATTGATGAATTAACTTTATAGTGCAAGGAAATGGATTTTGGAAGTGACATTGTGAGTTTAACAAACAAGTTGAGGTGGATTTTAACTAGAAAATGAAAAATCGCTCCTGACCCTCAGTGAAGGTCTAGGGCGAAATTTACATTTTCACCTATCTTTCCTCATAAAAAATGTTAGTTTGGAAGTGCAACTCGTTAACTAGATATCAATTTACCCTCCAGGAGATTTTCAAGTCAAAATGTGAAATATTCAAGGCTAAAATTCAAAAATCGCTTCTGACCCTCAGAGAGGGTCCAGGGCGAAATCCTCATGAAATCTCATTAAGCCTTGTTTTAAAAATTCATATTCTCCAAATTGCACTTGATCGCCAACATTGCTAATTTTGAGGCGTTTTGGAAAATTAAGATTAAATTGACATTAAATTAAAAAACATTTTGGCATTTAATAAATTAATTTTAAGCCTTAAAAAATCGAACTTCTATCTTGGAGGCATTTAAAATTAATTTTTATTAAATTAAAATTAAATATAAAGCACTCAAGGCCTTATTTTAATTTATTTTGCCAAGTCGGCCCCCTTTTTGGGAATTTTATTTATTTTTTAACCTCTTTTTTGCCAAGTCGGCCTAGAGGGAGCAAAAGGGTGAGCGCTCTATATATTGGAGGAGTTTTTTTTCACATTTCAAATCATTCAATCATTGCCTTAAGTGCGAATTTGGAGAGCTAGAAGGAGGTGCGAAATCTGGTGTACTTGGAGTGAATTTCTTTCAAGTGTTGAAAACTAGAAGGAGGTGGAGTTTTATCTTTTCAAAAGCTAGAGGAGGCGCAATTCATTCAAGAGAAGGCTTTGATCTACATTTTGCCTAGCGAAATTCATCTATTTTTGCATCATTTCTTAGAGTTTAATACTCAAGAGGAGGTATGGCGAAATCATCTTGACACCCTTGTTGAAGATTTGAATTTTGAATATTTGTTTTGAAAAATCCAAGTTTTGCATGGTTAATTAGGAAATGATAATTCAAGATTTATCATGAAGTTTCCTAATTAAAATCTTAAATCTTCCTTTTTAGTCTATATTTCTACACTTCAAGGTATATTGCTAATTGTGAAATGTTGTGTAGGTGTCAAGATGGCGGCTCCAAAGGCGGGAGCATCTACTAGTCGCCCGACTCTCATGAAGGAAGATCAGAAGAACGACGAATTGGAGACCAGGATCGTGTCCAAATGGAGTAATATCGGAGATACCAACTTGGGAAACTTCAGTGTGAAGAAGTTTCGAGAAGTCCCCTATATTGGCAAGCCATCACCTGTTGCGAAGAAGATTATTGAAAGTGGCATCATCAAGGCGACAGGTTTCCCTCCAGCAGTCCAGTGTCATGAGCTGATGATCGAGTGTGCCCGCCATTATGACTCACAATCAAGATCGATCGTATCCAAGGAAGGAAACACTTTAGCTTACCTTTCAGAAGAGGCTATAAGCGAAGCTCTTCATCTTCTAGAGCATAAAGATATGATTTACAAAAGCCTAGAAGGAGCCAGGTCAATGTATCAAGATGATCCCGACACTTGCCTGAATCTCATCAACAAGAATTGGTTGCTCAAAAGTCGTCCTCGCCTGAACAAGATTCCCAACACACCGCATAGGATTGATTTCCAGGAGGAGTACAGAGATTTGATAACTTTGCTCAATCGAGTTACAGGGGCTCCTCAAGCCTTCTACTTCGAGAAATGGATGTTCTTCTTCATTCAAGTGATTGTCCAAGGAAAAGGAACGATTCATTGGGCCAGAATTATTAGCCATAGTCTGGATGTGCAGTTGAGAAGACTAAGACCTACCAAATCATTCCATATGAGCTCATATGTCATATACGCCTTGATCAGGAGTTTCGAGTATGCAGGGCTACCTCACAGAGGAGTGATTGGAAGAGGACCCGGAGAGGTGAGAGTTTGTGACTCTTATGTTCATTTGCATCATCCACCTAGAAGTGACTACAAGTTAGTCAATGATACCTTCACGATGAACATCACTAGGATATTGCAAGGCGGGATTCACAATCGACTATCTCTGGATGCACAAGAGCTTGTGAAGAAGTATGGTGCATGGTTCATCCAGTTCCCAAAGTTTACATATATCAGAGTTCAGGGGTGTCCTTCACCTCCCTACATGTTGCCGAGATATCCGACAGACAAGATAGTGCTACTTGAGGTAACCAGGCAGTTGGTAGCTTGTGCAAAGGTATCTAGACACAAGCAAGGAAATGGAGTTCCCGTACCTATCATATTGGGGAATTCAGTTGAGGTATGTCCTAATACTCAAGCTTCGGAGGATGCAGAGAAAGAATTAGCCTTGTATTCATTCACCTTCTTTGCCCCGCGGGAGAATTTTGATCCTTATGGTTATATGAAGGAAACAGTTGCTAGGAAGTACGGACATGAGTTTTAGGTAGAAGACTTTTGGATGAATCTCTCAAGTGATTTAGAAGTGAAAAGAAAGATGCATTCCGGATTACCTTTAGATTTCATCAGGAAATGCAAAGTTTACAGAGTGGCCGATCAAGCTCAGGACAATGGCAGACATCTCCAGTCATCCTATGACAAAGAAGACAAAGCAGTGAAGATAGATTGGAATGAACCCGAGGTTTTCAACTTGAGAGCTTTGATGGCTCCTGCTTTATCATGTACTCACAGATGGGTGGACGTATAGCATCAGAAGTTGAGAGAACAGAATGTGTCAATGACTTTCACTTTGGAGGCTAGACCAGATGAAGGAGAAGCTAGCGTGAGTGAGAACACTTCTCATCCTAGAGGTGCAAAGAGGAAGGAAAGACCTGAGAAAAGGGAATCTTCCAAGAAGAAGCAAGAGGCCAATCGAGATCGCCCATCAGGCACATCTTCTCGACATGGAAAGAAGGCAAGTCAAGATGAAGGTCAAGAGAAGGTAGTACCTGATGTTGATGAATCTATGGAATCCATGGTGCAAAATGATAGGCCAGAGAAAGGATAGACACCTCCACATTCATCAAGTCAGTCTCCCCAAATTAATGAGCTACATGAAGATAAGAATGATGATGAGGCGACATCTCCTCTCCGAGAAGATGAACCACTACCTAAAGAAATACAAGTGAGAGAGACAAGATCTGCCATTCCAGATTGGTTGAAAGAGAGACTGACAAGGGTGATTGTGATTGAAGAAGAAGAAGATGTAATTGACTTAGAGAGCCTTATAGGAAATTCTCAAGAAGTAACGGAGAAGAGGAAGGCCACGAAAATGTCCAAAGTGATAAGGGATGAGACAGGATCCAGGAAATTGCAGATAGCTACACCAGTGGTGGACAAGTATGAAGGTGAAATTCTTGCAGATGAGTATGATGTAGAAACATTTGAGCTTGGTCCACTCACTACTGAACAGGCAATGGATGAGGCAACCGATTCATTTGAAGCACTTAAGGGCAAACTTAATGAAGAAATGGAAAAGAATAAGAAGCTTGAGACAGAGGTCGGTGCTTGGAGAGGTTACTTTAGTCATCTCAATCAGCCCTTGAGACGTCAGGATCCAACTGTATCTCCTATGCAAGCACTTCCCCTTGAATCAGTTGGCGAGGCAGAAAGAGTCAAGAGTTTGGTTCAGCTTATGAGCTCTTGGATTGACAAATCCCACACGGTAGCTGTTGAATTTACAACAAGAACGATGAAGACAATCCATCGAGCTATCCAGGTCCTTGAGATTGTCCACAATCTAATGATAACTGTAGCCGCTTTCGCTCACACTAGAGATGTTATCATTCCTGTCCTGCAAGTAATCAGGCAAACACCAAGGAAGATCCTAGCACAGGAAAAGATAATAGATGGAGGAGCTCATAGCCTACTTCAGTGGTCAACTCTACTCCAGATGAAAGAGGTTCTTTTCGAAGACATCAACACCAAAAGCAATCAAGTTGAAGGCGTCATCCATCCAATTCAGGATAGGGTGTTTGAAGTGTTGTGTACCATTCTTGGCAGGCGGATCAAAGTTGAGACGGATGTGGACCTCCAAGAGTTGTGTTGACGTGTATTTTGTACACTATCAAACACAGAATAAAATACCCAAGGGTACCTTATCCTCTCTTGAGTAAAGCCTCTGAATGCTGAAGATATCGCGAAAAGGATCAATCAGGGTGACTTCAAGGTTCTTCGTTGTAGGATCTACAAGTCGGCAGGTTCTCATCAAAGAAGATCTGGTCCAGGACAAAGATGATCTCCTCCAGCTCAGTATCACCAAAGAAGATCAAGCAAAGATAAGGGCGACCTCCTCCAATCTAGCATCGACAGGGACGACCTTCTTAGGTCAAGCATCATCAGGAATAACTTCTTCCAATCCAACATTCCAAGGCGAGGTACATCAATCATCCTGCACATCAAAGACAAGAGAAGTTAGAGCAAGGGTTCGTTGAAGAAGCAGATAGTTTCAAAAGAGTTAATTAAAGCTAGCTTCTCAGCAACACCAAATTGGCATCGACCAAGTGTCAGACGAGGTGGCATCCCAGTCATCACTTCTCCAGTCAGTGTGGTCCACCTTAGCATGTCCAGATTCAATGTACCTAACTCATGGAAGGTGGCACAAACTTCGATGTACCTACCCCAACTCTCCATTGGTCGAATTTTCTAGAGAAGACATGTGTCCTAAAGATGCAATTTTATCATTGGTCAAGCATTAAATGTTATGTAATGGTTGTAACAAACCCTAATTAGGGTTCTTATTGTTGAATCTTGGCCATTGATCTCAAATTGATCTTAGCCATCGAATTGTATTAAGGGCACTATATAAGCCCCGACTCTTCATTTTTGTAAAGGCAGTCGGAAGAAGCTAGAAAGGAGTTAGAAGATAGGGAGTGAATAGTTAGAATAGTGAATTAGTCAGTTGATAGAATAGCAATTAGAGTAGAGTAGAGGGAGAAGGCAAAGATTGTTGCCAAGATGTTGTTGGAAAAGACTTGTAAAACTTCATTGAAGAAATGGTGAAATTTATGGGTCGATTCGACAATTTGCATGGTCTCTATACTTCTCATATTTGATTTCATGTTATTAGATGAGTGGAAAAAATGTGCTTGATTGATGGTGAAATTCGTATATCCATACTACTAGCAGTTTGTTGATTGCAGACTTGCCTTGTGTAGTCAACTGGAATCATTCAGCTTAAGCTTAACTTCAGTTGTCGCTTCTTCATTGATATGCATCAGCCTGATGGTGTCTATGCCTGTAGTGATGATTTGAACATCATAAAGCTTTCCTTCGAAGATCGCACTAACCTTGTGGAGATGGTCCTGGGATGTCAAAACAAGACCTAGTTAGAATTTCATCAAAGATCAATCATTGCTCCTACATTCCTTAGTATTAGGATTAGATTCTTTCCTCACCCTCATTTTTTTTCCTTTTTTCAAATCAAAGCTAGTAAAATCCTGTGTTCCAGCAATATTCAAAGCAAATCAGACGTTCAGTCATCAAGTGTAAGTCCCCTTGTGATTCCAACAAAATCACATCATACCACAGAGAGCTTATCCACACGTAGAGATCCTACAACGAAGAACCTTGAAGTCACCCTGATTGATGCTTTTCGCGATATCTTCAGCATTCAGAGGCTTTATTCAAGAGAGGATAAGGTACCTTTAGGTATTTTATTTTGTGTTTGGTCGTGTACAAAATACACGTCAACAGAATTGGTGCTAGAAGGAGGGCGGATCATTGGCATGATTGCAATATTTGTTTGAACAGCTGATCCTATCAATTCGCAAGGAGTTATCTAGGACTTTTGTCCCTCCTCCACGCTCGACAGAATTGAAGTAGAAGAAAGGTGAGCGAATACGAACTCTTGAATCCAAGGAAGATCAGTGGAAAGCCTGTTCTCAAACACTCGACGAAAGTGATATAGAAAAGGAAGGTGATCGCTGGATCGGTAGTTGGACTTACGCAAGAAGGAATCAAGTTGGAACCAATTGAACATTCAAGTTGAATCTGAGATATTCAAGATCTCATTCCAGAAAATAAAAAAAAAAGTGAAAAATAGAAAATCAAAAAAAAAAATCAAAAATCAAAAAATCAAAAAAGAAAAGATTTCTCAATGTAGCGACAACAGTTTTACGAGGAGCAACAAGTTGATTTTCCTGAACTTTGGTGGAGATTAGATACACAGCTTTATCCACGCAGATTGTCCGAGTTTGCAAGGCTCGGGCAGTGTCGAGTCCACGAGACAGAGGAATATGATGAAATGCATTGCTTGAAGTACTTATCAAGGATGGAATCGGCAGCACAGGGAAAAATCTTCTTTTGGGATGTCCCCAGGCCAGAAACAGAAGAAGGCAACTTCAGTGTCCCAGAGAGCAAGGATCCTCTTCTAAGCTTCTTGTGGATGATCGAAAGTCAGCTCATTTTGAATGGTGAAATGCGTTTAGAGAACATATTGCTACCATTGTGGTGTAGAATTCACAACTCACCTCACTCTGAATTTACTTGCTCAGTATGTGAAATGGCTATCAATCAAGTCAGAAACCAGTTTGGAATGCTAACTTTGTCCGAGGAAGAGTGTATTATGAACAAATCTTGGGGTGCACATATCGCAGCCGAATTCAAGAGAACCTATGAAAAGGACATTGTTCCAGCATCTGATTGTGAGAAGGATGAGTTGTACGTTGACAATACAAATACACCTGATAATCAATGTATTACAGTGGATAGCTCGCCATGCCTTGCACCTGAAAAGGAATACCATGAAACGAAAGTTGAAGAATCAGTTGAGAATACTCAAACAGTAATAAAGGAAGATCCAGGAGTTGAACAAGCAATTAAAGGAGAAGATGACTCATTCCTTGAGGAATTCTCGTTTATGTTACAAAAGGAGATCCTTGAGATTGAATTGCAGGAGGTTTCAAATGGCATTCTTAAAGAAGACAATCAAGTTGACATATTGAACAAAGAGCTACAAATCATCATAAGTGAGCCCAGGTATGAAGAACAATTCAAAGGGGCGCTTGAAGATTTCATCGCCATTATGCTATTTGAGGAAGCATGGAAAGATCTTATAGAAGAAGTACAAATGGAATCACTGCCAAATTTTTTTCAAGATAAGCAAGTTACTATGAGTGATATGATCCATCATTAGCTCCGACCTCCCGAGACTATGCATGAAGGAGAAAGGCCACCAGAGATTATATTTGATCAACTAGAGGAGATGTTTGAAGCTCAATCCATCAACGAGACTCTCATTTTTGAAGATATGCTAACAAAATTTCATGAAAATGCCTGGTTTATGCAAGATATCTCAGTGGAAATAGAGAATCTTGAGTTATTCAAAGGGGCGCTAAGCTTGTTTCAAGAAGAACTTCCTAATCAAGAGCAACATGTTGTGGATGCTCGTGGAATAGTTCATCACCAATGGCGACCTCCTGAAGCGGCTGGTGACCTCGCTTCCGACAATACAGTTCCGTCTGAGCTTGAAATATGCCAGGTTGTCTCTTTCCTTAATCCTAGCCTTGAAAGTTATTATGATTTTGATTATGGGGATTTTGGGAAAACAACTTGCATCTGGATTGATCATGGTCCTAACGAATTACCTCAGTTGATCATTTTGAGTGAAAACTTGCTTGAGTATGAGAGATGCATGGTGAGAGTTTGCTTTTCTGTGTTTAAGGATGAATTTGCCCTATTGAGAACCATCACGTTTGCCATGCTCCTGTTGCACAACCTGAGAAACCATGTAAAGTCATGTATATATTTTGCTTCTTTAAGTCGTGTTGAGTCTAGGAGTCTTGTATATAGGTTTAGAGTAGGTTTTCTTTTTGTGTCTTTAGTTAGGTCTTTTGAGCCTTGTTCTTAATTTGCCTTGAGTCATTTGACTCATGATCTAGTGTGGCTCAGTTAGTTTAGTTGTTTGCTTTCTTTCGTTGGCTTTTGGTGTGCGCTTTAGCTTAGTTTGCTTTGAGTCAATCCGTCGGTTGTTTGCTTTAGTTTAGGTGTCTTGAGTAGGAGACTCCATTCGTGAGAGAGGCGTTTGTGTTGTTGCTTGCACATTGGCAATATCCTGGATCTTATGTTAGACTCATTTCTTAGATATCTATTCATGAAGTGCTCGGAATCCGAGGTTGTTCCTCTCCAGCTTTATCATCTGACCAGGATCTGTATTTGACTTGGAAGGGAATCATTTTCTGTATCTTGATGCCGACATCTGTTGATTACTATATCTTCACACATTAATAGACTCCGAGTCATTATGGTTTTCAGGCAAAGCTGTGATTGGTGAAAAATCTAAAATCTGACTTCAGCACCACCGCAATCTTCAAACCCTAGTAAGCTTCACTGCTTATGAGCCAAAGGAATTGACGGAATGAAAAAGCAATATCAAAAAGAAAATGAAAGAGAAAAATGAAAAAAAAAAAATGAAATGAAATATCAAAATTGGCTAAGGGGAATATGCGAGTAACTCCATCGGGGCTATAGACGCCTGGCTGGCAATGGAGCAATGTTCGTGAGCTTGCGGCGATAACCTCGTCGAGACTATGGACGTCTGACTGGCAACGAGGCTCTATCCAGGATGCTTTTGAGGATCAGATAAACTACGTAGCCGATCATAGGGGAACCTGAAGGTTATAATTGTCTTGTCGAGAGGAATGAATACACTTGCACACACCTGGGTAATCAAAGGCTAAGTGTCTAGATCTGGTTAAAGATTCTCCTTCTACTTTGAGTACATTTTCTAATCTCTTGATGAGCTAGGTTGAATTTTCCGGAGGTTCTAGGTGTTGATTGAGTCTTTATCTTTGAAATGTTTCAGGAACATTTATTCAAGGTGGCGCTAGATGTTGTGACGTTTTCACACATCGCCCCATTACAAATGGGGACCCCTACTTTTTTGCTTTCTGGGGTTTGTTTTCTAGGTTTTTTAGGGTTTTGTCAGTTAGCCTTTGCATTTTGAGTGTCGCCAAGGGGATCACCTGGATAGCAGGTCCTGCTTGAGTGATGTCCTGATCCTGAAATTTGGCTAAGTTTGGAATGTCCTGATCCTGAAATTTGGCTAAGTCTGAAAGTCCTGATCCTAAAATTTGGCTAAGTCTGGAATGTCCTGATCCTGAAATTTGACTAAGTCTGGAAACTGAAAAACCTCTAAAAACTAGATTTTGCAATATAGCTCCTGGAGGTTTGAAACCACTCTCAAACATCCTGAAAGTATATATGGAATATAAATTATCCTGACAGAGAGTTCAAAAAGTCAATTTTCGCTCCTAACCCTCAGAGAGGGCCCACAGCGAAAAATCGCTCCTGACCCTCAGAGAGGGTCCACAGCGAGATTTTGATTCACTTCATTTTGCAATGGAAAAGGACTAAGTTTTGAGCATGAAAGGGAAATAAATGACTTTCTCCACCCACCTGAAGATGTTTTGGCTAGAAATGATGAAGGACCTTGTTGAAAACAGAAAAATCGCTCCTGACCCTCAGAGAGGGCCCACAGCGAGAAATCTTATAAGGGTCATTGCAAGCCTTATTTGGTCGATTTGAGAGGTCAAGAGCATGATGAAGGATAGAATGAACATAATGATGTATCTAGACTTGATCAAAGATGATAAATTGAAGGAGTTTTGCCCAGGAAAGGTAAAATCGCTCCTGACCCTCAGAGAGGGCCCACAGCGATTTTCTTTGTGTGCACATTTTTGGACCTTTCTTGGACATGAATTTTTATTCATAGCAAAGAACAAGATGACATCTCCCTTAGCAAAGTGATTTTTGAATGAAAAGTGAAGCATTTTGGTCCAGGTAGCAAAAATCGCTACGGACCCTCAGAGAGGGCCCACAGCGAGATTTTCAAATATGCATTATTCTTGCGAGATCAAAGTGATTTTATGATTGGAAGGGATGGAGGAAGGCAAGATCTATCTGTTGAATATAATTTGGAGGATCAACACAAGAGGAAATCAACCCAAAATGAAAAAATTGCTACGAACCCTCAGTGAAGGCCCACAGCGAGAAATCGCTACGGACCCTCAGAGAGGGTCCATAGCGAGAAACCTAAAATGGGAAATTTTCATCCAAGTTTGAGGAAAGCTAAGGTTAGGCATGAGTTAGAAACGATGTTTGAAAAGCCTTGAAGTGAAAAGAAATCGTTGAGAATCAATATTTTGAAGGCAATTACAAAAATCGCTATGGACCCTCAGAGAGGGCCCATAGCGATTTTCCAGTTTTCTCTCCTTGGTTTGAAGAATTGAGATAAAATCTTGCTTGGACAGAGGAGAACGTGATGTGTTATGCCTTGGAGGTGATTTGAAGATTAAAAGATGAAGGAATTTGCCTAGAACCAAAAAATCGCTACGGACCCTCACTGAAGGCCCACAGCGAGATTTTCAAAAAATGTATGTTTTCTTCAAAGTGGTGCTAAGGCAAGATTTGGACAAGGAGAAAAGACCTCCAAGAGCAGGATGAATATTATTTTGCATTTAAAACTTGATGATTTTGGTTAGAAAATAAAAAATCGCTCCGGACCCTCACTGAAGGCCCACAGCAAAAAATCGCTATGGACCCTCAGAGAGGGCCCATAGCGATATTGTTGAAAATCCTCGTTTTACCTTACAACAACAAAGCGAATTTGGTTGGAGTGGATTAAGGGAAGGCATTGCCAAATGATGAATGAAGTTTTAATGAAAAATGATGAAGAATCAAGCCTAAATTGCAAAAATCGCTACGGACCCTCAGAGAGGGCCCACAGCGAGAAACTTCAAAATCACGCCTTTTCTCCAAAATTGGATTGAGCTAAGTTTGCAATTCAGTGAAAGGACCTAGTTGAAATGTCTTGAAGAAATTTTGGAGGTAGAAAAGTGCTAAATTTGAGCAAGAAATGAAAAATCGCTTCTAACCCTCAGTGAAGGTCCAGGGCGAAATCCTCAGAAAGTTTCATTAAGCCTTGTTTTAAAAATTAATATTCTCCAAATTGCATTAGATCGCCAAAATTGCTAATTTTGAGGCATTTGAAAAAAATTAAAATTAAATTGGCATTAAATAAAAGACATTTTGGCATTTAATAAATTAATTTTAAGCCTTAAAAAATCGAACTTCTATCTTGGAGGCATTTAAAATTAATTTTTATTAAATTAAAATTAAATATAAAGCGCTTAAGGCCTTATTTTCATTTATTTTGCCAAGTCGGCCCCCCTTTTTTGGAATTTTATTTATTTTTTAACCTCTTTTTGCCAAGTTGGCCTAGAGGGAGCAAAGGGGTGAGCGCTCTATATATTGGAAGTGTTTTTTTCACAATTCAAATCATTCAATCATTGCTTCAAGTGCGAATTTGGAAGGCTAATTGAAGGTGCGAAATCTGGTTTGCTTGGAGCGAATTTATTTCAAGTGTTGGAGACTAGAAGGAAGTGGAGTTGATTCTTTTGAAGGCTAAAGGAGGTGCATTTTATCTAAGGGAGAGCTTTGATCTACATTTTGCTTAGCGAAATTCACCTTTTTTTGCATCATTTCTTAGAGTTTAATACTCACGAGGAGGTATGGCGAAATCATCTTGACAACATTGTTGAAGATTTGAATTTTGAACTTTTGTTTTGAAAATTCTAAGTTTGGCATAGTTAATTAGGAAATGATAACTCAAGATTTATCATGAAGTTTCCTAATTAAAATCTTAAATCTTCCTTTATACTCTATATTTCTACGCTTCAAGATATATTACTAATTTTGAAATGTTGTGTAGGTGTCAAGATGGCGACTCCAAAGGTAGGAGCATCTACTAGTCGGCAGGCTCTCATCAAAGAAGATCCGGTCCAGGACAAAGATGATCTCCTCCAGCTCAGTATCATCAAAGAAGATCAAGCAAGGATAAGGGCGACCTCCTCCAGTCTAGCATCGACAAGGACGACCTTCTTCGGTCAAGCATCATCAGGAATGACTTCTCCAATCTAGCATTCCAAGGCGAGGTACATCATCATCCTGCACATCAAGGACAAAAGAAGTTAGAGCAAGGGTTCGTTGAAGAAGCAGATAGTTTCAGAAGAGTTAATTAAAGCTAGCTTCTCAGCAACATCAAATTGGCATCAACCAAGTGTCAGACGAGGTGGCATCCCAGTCATCACTTCTCCAGTCAGTGTGGTCCACCTCAGCATGTCCAGATTCAATGTACCTAACTCATGGAAGGTGGCACAAACTTCGATGTACCTACCCCAGCTCTCCATTGGTCGAATTTTCCAGAGAAGACATGTGTCCTAAAGATGCAATTTTATCATTGGTCAAGCATTAAATGTTATGTAATGGTTGTAACAAACCCTAATTAGGGTTTTCATTGTTAAATCCTGGCCATTGATCTCAAATTGATCTTAGCCATCGAATTGTATTGTGGGCACTATATAAGCCCCCCGACTCTTCATTTTGTAAAGGCAGTTAGAGAATAATAGAAGACAAATAATCAGTAGTTAGAAGGTGATTAGCTAGTTGATAGAATAGCAATTAGAGTAGAGTAGAGAGAGAAGGCAAAGATTGTTGCCAAGATGTTGTTGTAAAAGACTTGTAAAACTTCATTGAAGAAATGGTGAAATTTATGGGTCGATTCAACAATTTGCATGGTCTCTATACTTCTCATATTTGATTTCATGTTATTAGATGAGGGGAAGAAATGTGCTTGATTGATGGTGAAATTCGTATATCCATACTACTAGCAGTTTGTTGATTGCAGACTTGCCTTGTGTAGTCAACTGGAATCATTCAGCTTAAGCTTAATTTCAATTGTCGCTTCTTCATTGATATGCATCAGCCTGATGGTGTCTATGCCTGCAGTGATGATTTGAACATCATAAAGCTTTCCTTCGAAGATCGCACTAACCTTGTGGAGATGGTCCTGTGATGTCAAAACAAGACTTAGTTAGAATTTCATCAAAGATCATTCATTGCTCCTACATTCTTAGTATCAGAATTAGATCCTTTCCTCACCCTCATCTTTTTTCCTTTTTTCAAATCAAAGCTAGTAAAAACCTGTGTTCCAGCAATATTCAAAGCAAATTAGACGTTCAGTCATCAAGTGTAAGTCCCCTTGTGATTCCAGCAAATCACATCATACCACAGAGAGCTTATCCACACGTAGAGATCCTACATACAAGAACCTTGAAGCTTCTCCGATTGATGTACAAAATACACGTCAACAAGTTGGAAGAGAGAGTCAAGGTCATCTTTTGCAAAGATGAGAATGTCATCACAGATGAGCAACGAGATCTAATGTTCACTACTATGCTCCTGATTGAGAAGATCAAAGAACTCGAACCTGGATGGGAAGCGGCTCTTCTCATTGCCTTTGACCAGGTCTTTCACTTGGAAGAACGAATGAAGAATCTTCCTGAGATTCCTATTGCTGAGATTGAAGGAATTGTGTCCAGATTCGTTGCATATGCTAAGAAAGAGCATTGGAAAGGGAACAAGGTTCTAGAAGAAAGGTTGTTATAGGATGATGTGGCATCTTAATTATCATTGGTCTATGTTTCCTCGACTTTTGTGCCAATTAAATATTTGGCTATGCATTTAATAATGTTCATCTAAAAAGGGAACTTTTTGTAACAAACCCTAATTAGGGTTTAGGTGTCAGTATCTCAGCCGTTGATCTTCTTTTGATCTGGGCCGTTCATTGTAATTGAGGATGCTATATATACCCTCACTCATTTTCATTTTGTCAGGAAATTAGATCAAATTAGATATTAGAGAGATAGATAATAGTTAGAGCTTTGGAGAGAAGAAAGTTATTTTGTAACAAGATTGAGTAGTGAAGAAAGAATTTTGAACAATTGTTGTCCATTTGGCTTTGAGATCAATAAAATATTGAAGTTATGGTGTTTTATTGCAATTCTTGTGGCTATCTTCATGGTTGTTTATCTTCTTGAATCATTCTCAGTCGAAGTAGTTTTTAAGTTTGAAGGACTAAGTGTTGTGCTTGATCTTTGGTGAGATTCACGTTCCAAACCACTAGCTTCTTACTGATTGTAAGGACGCCTTGTGTGGTCAACTGGAAATATTGAGATTGCTTGAACCTTCAATCATTATTGAACTATTGACATGTATCTTTATGGTAGTATCTATAATTCTTGATGATTTGAAAATCACTAATCACCTTAGAAGATTGCATCAATTCCAGTAGAGTTGTAATTCCTTGGCAATACTGAAATTGGTAGAATCTTACCAAGTCTAGCCTACATTGAGTTATTCTTAGGATTAGATTAGAATTCATCTCTTGAAAACCCTATCTTTTGCTATTTTTTGAGAACCTGTTAGCATTTAGGAAAATCCTGTTCCTGCAGATCGAGAATACGTAAGGCCCCTTGAAGAAACAACATTCACAACGACCACTGGTGCTTATCCACACGTAGAGATCCTACAACAAAGAACCTTGAAGTCACCCTGATTGATCCTTTTCGCGATATCTTCAGCATTCAGAGACTTTACTCAAGAGAGGATAAGGTACCATTTGGGTATTTTATTCTGTGTTTGGTTGTGTACAAAATACACGTCAACAAAACCCTTCTCTCAACTCTTCATCTTTGAAAGGAGGCAGTTTCTTAGGTGCATACCATTTGGGATTTAGAGCTAAGCAACCATGTGAAGTGAGGTTTTCATAGTGTTCCACCACTGCATTACAATTGGATTAATATGCTCCTGATTTATCTCAAATGAGGGCCTTTGCTATGAATTGCTTGCTTCATTTGACCAAGCATGCTATCAAATGTCTCATAAAATTCACCAATACTAGGAAAGTCTGTACCAACATACATAATCACTTGCATAATGGGTAAGATAAAAGAGAAAATGTCTCTTGAAACAAAATATTCAGAAAGGAATAAGACTCAATTCTAGTTTAAAATCAAAATACACAAATTTTCCAAATTCAAAATACAGAAAAGGAAAAAAGCATTCTAATTCAATTATTTAGTAACTTAACTTAAAATGGACCACTAATTATCATCAAGGATCTTTCACTTCACTCTTCCCTTCAGTTGTGATGGCCGTTGCCCACTTACCCTGCTGAACATTAAATATCATTAATTGTAGCAGTTCCTTAACCTCAAGCATCCTCCCTAACAAGATTAAGTAACTAACACTGATCAGGATTAAATTGGGAAAATATTGAAATCTAATTTTTCCAAAATTTTATATGTTTTAGTAAATTGCAATTTTGAGGGTCTTCGGTGCATTTTTGGACAAATATGGTGCCCGGAAACATTATCATGTTTCCGGAATTTGGTTCTAGATTATTTGAGTACCTTTCCAACGCATCAAACGGTTTGTAATTCGGAGCTAGGATGAGAAAGTTATGCCTTCTCAAAGTGGACTGAAATTTTATATTTAGTTTTTTGATAATTTTGATAGTTTTAATAGTTTAATTGTAATAAACATTATGATGACTCTTCATTTCAAATTCCAAGGGATTTGTGTGACCCTTGGGATACATTCGACTTGTATAAACTCCAATTTTGAATAGAATGGAGACAGTTTTTGGTTTGCAATCTTCTTGTTGTCAATTTCTTTTTGTGTTGAAATCTACAATACCGCAAGTATCACACTAGGTATTGTAATCTGGTTTTCATAAATCAGATCAAACACATATCTAGTCCCCACAAGTGTGAGGAAGTCCTTTGAAAAAGTCTCGAAGATAGTGAGTTATGATGGTTGCAAATGAACATTTGTATATCTCTAGCTTTTGCCACCATCGGTTTCACCCAATCTATCTTTCCGATATCTTTCAATGTTTGAATGCAACATGGGCCCCAAAATATATGTTTGCATTGTTCTATGGTTTCTTTCAAAATCTGAAATTGGAAGTCTACATTTTTGCATTTCCCTGAACAATCAACAACTCATAAGAAAATAAGAGCCAATGGCATATGTATGTATGATATTGATGACTGGCTGATATGTAATATCAATCCATCCTTTCATAATTGATTAGCCCATCCTTAGCCAAGTTTTCCTCAAGTCCTCCATCAACAAACTCACCATAGAATACACTCTATTAAGGAGGGTGGTATATAGTCTATGTTCTCTGTGGGGACATTTGAGGAATCAATGGCAATTGTCTTTTTCAATATTTTTTTTTGAAATAAGGAGAATGTGCTGTTTACCTCACTGGGTAAACAGGAAGAATACAGAAATCGAACAGCAATGTACAATGCAAATATAAAAGAAGTACCAGAATAAGCTTTCCATTAATGTCAAAGGATGTTCATATTATATCTGTCCCAACATTACATGACCTCCAACACCCGGAGGTGGTACAATATATGACAGCCGAAGGGGTGCGACACAACCGTCGCGACTCCAACTACCTACCCGTCGGCTAACTAACTGACCGCCGTAACTCATTATTACCGACGACAACATAAACATAATATACCAACATAACATAATGATTATTCCCGTCAACATGTGCCACATCAAATGGGATGGATGGGCAAAAAAAAATTGGCAAATGAAGAATTTAGTTCTTCTTTTGATTGCATATTCAACATCCCTACTAATATTCAACATCCCTACTACACTAGTAGCCCTTCTCTTTGTTTTCATAGAATCATCTCCCTATTGAATCTCAATTTTTTATGGTATGGGTAGGCATAGTAGATTGCATAGTCTCTGTTAGCACACCCTTATTTCTTGCCTTACCTTCCATTTACAATGTAGACACCATGATCTTCTAAACTAGGGTTAGTTTTTTTACTTCTTATCTTACATCTAAGTGTACGCACAAAAGATGATTGCAGGCCTATGTATAGCTGCACTTGTAATCCTTATTGCACACATAACATGACCAATATCTACTCCCTCTTCAATTTTGCTTGTTGTTTTTGTGTATAGGAGTTGCAAATTGCATAAGGGTTTTTTTGGGATTGAATGGGCATTTTGTAAAAGATTGTAGGATAGTTGAAGGGCATTTAAATGGACTACTTCTCACTTCACCTATGACACTTTCATACCCAAAAGAACCCTCGGTATCTCTATAGCTTGTTTGTTGAATCTTAATCTCATCACTACCATAACCTTCACTGCTGCTCATCTTGCCTTTTTTCTTTTGGAAAAATAGCTGCAAACATTAAAAAAAGACAGAAAAAAATTCCTAATTATTTGAAACTTTAAAGGAAACCAAAACAAAATCAAAAGGATTTGTGAAAACGAACAGTAGATACTAAACTTACTTTAAATGGTATAGTTTGATGTTCTCTTTTTTTCATCTCATTACTGTTCTCATTCTTTGTCTTTTCACAACATGTAAAATGGCAAAATGAGGGAATATGTTTTTAAGTGTAAATGCTTGTGTGTTAGTTTAGAGTTGTGTAAAGTGGTGTGTGGGGCCTTGTGAGCTTTCCCATTATTTTATTTATTTATTTGTTATTTTTCAATATCCCTTTTTAAAAATTTTCTGGGCTATAGGGGATGGCTGGCTGTCCTGCGGACAGTCGGGCAATGGGAATGGCTGGAAATTCCTAGTGGACATGTCCCTGTGTAACATTTGCTAATTATCTACTAGAAATTCACATAATAATTGCAAAACATAGCAAAAATAAAAGAATCATATATGCAGTCAGAATACCAAAACATTTACTTTTGTTATAAGCAAAATATATATTAAGCAGTGGGAAAATTATGTAAACCAGTGATCTGAAAACTGGTCAGAAAATGGTTGTTCAGACTTCAGACCTTCAGGGCCTTTGAGAATGTTATATCCATCAATTATTTAGCTGACTCAGTTATAGTGTCAAACATTGGTAATATCCAGCTTACTCTAATGAGAGTCTGAAACTAGATTACTTATATCTACACACACTTCTAACTCCATCTTTAATCGATGCTTCAGTCATGCTGTGTGGTTCATGAGATAACAGAATTTTGTTTTTGGATGAATATCCCAGAATTGTAAATAACAAATCGCTGAAATAAGAAAGCAATGCCACTTCAAGTAGCTAACCCAAAAGCATTGGGACAAGAAATGAATTACGCTAGTGATTATCTCCATATTGATATCCATTCCCTGCATATAGGAAAAATTAGGGTTGGGCGATCCTTAAGCCCTTAATTAGGTCAATCAATAAGAAATATAAATTTGAAAAAAAACTACCATAAAATCATTGATCTAAGAGGTTCATCTAGGACTTCTGATGTAAATTAGTTTCCTCCCCTTCGAAATGATTTCAAGTTCAATACATCTTTTCCTTAGGTGCAGCTCTATCTCTATTCCTCTGATTTCCTGTCTCTTCTTTGTCATATAATTATAATCCCTGGATTCTACCATTTCCAAATCCCTATCTTCATCTGACCAATCTAATTCCTTCCTAATTCCTAAGTTCTCTATTCTAATCTCATTTCCATATTCTTTCCCTGCTTATTTAATTTTTGTTTCCTGGGACAGAATAGTTTTGGTTGTCTCCCAACTCAATCATGCAGAATAGTCCTCATTAATGATTTTTATGATGGGGCATTTTATGTGGCATGCTGCCAAACTCAGTTTCATATTTTTGGGGAGTGATGTGATGGGGAGAAGAGGATTAACTTCTGTGGGGGGAGTAACATGAGAAGATGATGATTATTGGTACATAGAAGTTGTAGAGAACATATTGGAAGGATTTACCTAATTTTTTGTCTGTTGGTGTGGGTAGTTCTGGTGTTTTGGTCTTTACAACCCTTCTCTTTCAGAATTTCTGTTCCTCTGTACTTGGAAATCTACAACTACCAGAATTACTTTGAATTTGGGCTACTTTTGGCTTACCTTGGTTGTTGGGTGGAAGCATTGCTGCTTCTGCTGGAAAATGGGATTCAGATGGGATGAAGAATCTCTCTCTGGCTATTGCTTCTTAATCTTATGATGTTTGGGATAATAAAGGAAGAATCAATGCAGCATACATCCAAGCATCCTTTGCATAATGTGACTAAGGAAATCCAGAATCCTCACAATAGAATTTGAATTCGAAGGATGTGGAAATGGCTAAGAAAGTGGATGAGGTTGAGGCAGCTGATATTGATAAGTTAAGGGAATTTATGGAGACTCGAGTCAATGAATTAAGAGAAATATATTTCATATGCTTGATAACCTCATTTGTGCTAATGTGTTGTCTGATGCTGCCGATTCTTTCCTTCTCCACTAGGATTATTATGCAATTCAAATGGCAGTTCAGAGTTGGGGCTATGAAGCTAGTGATCATTACCATCTTATCATAAATGCACCGAGGGCAGTCATGCAAGAGAACAAAGAGATTGCTGTTAAATTTGGTATACAGCTCTCCCATGAAGCTACAAAGCTAGTGTTTACTGCTCTATCTGATAAAATAAATACATGAATTACTAATAGAGATGACAATGCATACCAGAAAAGACTAAAATATATCCTTATCTGCACTTGAAATTATTATAGAAGAAGACCAAAGATGGTCACAATTGATCTGAGTAGATCATACTTCTTTCTTTCATGAAACACTATCTATTTAAAGGACTCGACGATTGCCAAGAGGAACACAATCGTCAACCAATTGACGCTTACTTGACACTCATAACTACTTGAGGCCAAAAAACACAATACGAACAAATAATGCATAGTCAGATAACCAATATTATCGAAACATAATAACAGACGTTGTACATTGACTACATTATTCCCCCCAAAAGAAAACGTTGTCTTCTAAATGACAAGTAAACATCAATTAATATGAGGGAAGACTGATAAGTAATAAAGATAGAGTAGTCAATGACTTGTACTTTGCAAACTCAAACTTGGACTATGCTTGGAAAATTAAATGAGTGTGATGGGGGTTTGGGGGCAATGCCATGGCGCACATCATTTCGCAAAAAGCAATGTTGACAAAGCTAGAAAATAGAGATTTTGGAGTGTTTAGCCAACGTATGATGTCGACCATAGAAGGAAAATTCTATACAATGGTTGATTGCCATGCGATAGATTACATGCGCCTAACGATGTAACTAGGTCGTATGTTGTAGAAATGAGTTGATGTTCGTTGTGTAATGAACTTAAGTGTTGGTTGGATGGCATTTGAAAGTGGACGATGTACAAGAAGAAGAAGAACCAACAACCACTATACGGTGAGCACTTGATGCCGTATGTTAGAGAAGAGGTACAATCGTATAATCAAACAAAGTTGCCACTATCGTCTGCTACAAAGAGATGGTCGCCGAATAGTCAAGTACAATTGCTCCCATTGCATATTGTCAAACGAAACTCGCTCGACGATGCTGGACCAACATTGTATGATGGGAAAACTTGGTTGTTATATGGTCAAACTTGGATGCTTTCATTGCCATATGAAGAACAAAGGGAGCCATACGCTGGACATTGAAACCAATACTTTGAAGAAAGACTGTTGTTGTACGATACAATCAAGATGCCACTGCTGTACATAATAGAAATACGGCTGTTGTACTATGAAATTCTTAGGTTGCAATACGATTGAAGTGTAAATTAGAGGCCGTGTGATGAATTGGGCGTTAGTTGGTTTGGGTGCACTTTATAGTTAGTTGAAATTACCTTCTCTTATGTCATACAATTAGAAAATGAAGTGGTTGTACATTATAATTGGTCTTTTTATAATGTTCGTTGAAATTTAATCTTCTCCTTTTTTGTTCCAATCTTTCCTTATTTCCTTATTTTCTTTTTCTTTTTCTATAATTGTTCTTAGTACTTTGAGATGTATTGTCAATAATATTGCAAAGTTGGATACCTCTACAACAACATAAATTGTCTAACTTTGTAAAATCATTTTTCATCAATTGCTCCTCGCAAAGAATCGTAGCTTCGAGGAAATTACATGATGGAAATACCTCATAGTTTTCCATTTGCTAGTGAAACAGGCCATGGAGAGAATTTGTTATGTCCTTCGAGCATGATTGTAATTCCAAAATTCCTTTGTCATTTAGTTCCATTGGACCTTGACTCTCCATCCATTCTTCTTCAGAGTTTGATTTTGACAAATCCAAGGAAGGTGCTTCCTCACTAACAGCTGGTTCTTTAAATCAATTACATACTTTTGACCCTTGTTTTCATTGGAGATTGTATTCTTTGTCCACTTGTGATCGACTTTGGCTACTATCAGCCATCCTCTCCCTAATAATGCACTATAGGCTCTTTCTTTTGCAATGGAATGACCACAAAATTCAGCAGGAACTATTGTGTTTTGATTGTTACCTTCTGTGCCATCAGTGTTCCCAATGGCTTGATTCCATGTTGATCTACGCTTACTAGTTGGAAGGTTGATGGCTAGAGCGTTGGCTTCTTGAGGCATTTCCATGTATCCTTTGGTAGTATGTTGACTCTCGATCCTCCATCAACAGTCGTGTTTTTCAAATTCTTTCCCATGATTTGCATTTGTACGACAACTAGCTTCTTCCCTATGTTCACTGTCAACAACATTAGATCAATGACTTGTTCTTCTTGTGGTGGCGCTTCCATATCATGTACCTACTTGTACCTTCCTGTCTCCAATTTTGATTGCCATTGACCATGTTGGTGATTGCCACTCTTAGTTGTGGCATTCTTTGAAAAAGGTTTGTCACCTTTATCGATATGGTTGTTTGTAGCACCTACCATACTATGTTCTTCAACTTCAATTGCAAAGAGGTACTTGTAGTTTCTTTGGAGGTCCTTCATTTGTTCGCCATCACTTATCTTACTTCCACTTTGGCTTCTTAGAGTCATTCTTTCGTTCGTTTGCCATTGTTTGTTCAACTTCTACTTTGGCTTCTAAAAGTCCTTTCTCCGTAGGACGGTTTGGTATATGGTTTTCTTCGTTTGTGCTTTGGTAATCGCCAAAACTGCCTTATATTGTTTTTCCACGTCCAACATATTAATACCCTTTTGTTTCAGGAAGTTAGTTTCTTCGTGGTCACCTAGCCCATACCATTTGCACAATAATTGTACTTTATCTTGCTTGCTCTAGTAGTCTCTTGCAAAGCGTACCCATTCACTACATTGTCGACACTGTATGATAGGATGTTCTTTAGAGTTGTATTGTATTTAATTTTGCTCTCCTTGTTGATTTCAATAACCTCTTGGAGATGCATTTTGTGGCTTTGATGGAGTGGATTCTCCTTGTGTGAAGAGTACTTGTGTACCTTTGGTCTTCAAATTGTATGGGCACTCTTTTATCGAATGATCTATAACCTGCCAAATCTCACAAATCATCTTTCTAGGACCATTACCTTTTGTGTGCCCCTCAATTTTGTACTTAGTACACCATAGTTCATTAGTTTCTTTCTCTACCTTCAACTCTTTTATCATTCAAAGCATGTCCCTCTAAAGTGTTTGTACTGTTCCCAATTCATTGTCACCATTGTCATCCAAACTTCCATCTTCCGTTGTTTTTCTTTTATTGCACAAGGACATTTTATCTTCACTTTTTATGTCCATTGCCCGATCATAGGCTTCAGAATAGGATGAGGGTGGTACTACCTTCATCTTTTTTCTTAACAATGGAAGTAGATCTTAAATGAACCATTGCTTTTTTAGACCTATAAGCTCGTACATTTTCATGCCTACCTTGTTTTGTATTGTAAATTTTTGCTACTTTTCATTATCATCACAAAGCAATTTAAACTCTTCTTCAAAGGCCTTATTTAATCTCTCCCATGTATTTTTGGAGGCTTGGCCAATTTCTGTATGCCAGTCAATCACTACACTTTGCAAGGTGGCTGGAAATGATCGTAGCAAATTGCTTTATCATCTTGTCTATTTGCTGTCCAGATTGTCTCACAAGTCTTACAGTGCCTAACATTGTTTATCCGACTATGTATTAGTAGACATTGTACGCTGACTATAGCTAGTCTTGGACTGCTGTGTTTCCCATACTAGTGAAGAAGATGAAGAAAGAGTGGAGGAATCGGATGATGAAGTAGAAATCCTAGACAAGATGGAGAAAAATGGGAGGTACTTACTGGGTTGATGTTTTGTACTTAAGCTGAATGCAAATAATTTTATGTAGTCCTCTCTTTTAAACTTCTTGGATGTAACTCCAAAGAGATCTTAAGTTTTGAATATGTATGTATAACTCCCCTTTTGGGCTCTTGGTTGGTTTGCGCTGTGTAATTTGCAAACCCTCCAAAGTCCCCTGCTGTATAAATTTCAGTTAAAAGATCATCTTCTGTATTCCGTCTCTGCACGTTTGTTGGTTATGGCATGAAATTTTTTATTTTTGTACATGTGGAGAGGATGTGATAGTTTAAGCAGCTTTAGTTTTGGCTGACTGCATCATTTCCTTAGTTTATATGATCATCGTGGTTTGAGTTCATTCATGATGGTATGCATGATTTCAGTTTAATCATCTTAGTTTGGTTCAGAAATGTAAAACTAGAGTAAGCTCTTCTGTTATTCTGTTCTGCTTATTCTTTTTAAAAAAGAGAAAGGGTATTATTGAAAAATCTGTTGCATATGAATTGCCTTTTTAATGCTACATTCTCATTAAAAAAGAAGGATAGAGATAGAATGGCTAAAGATGTCATTACTCAACAAACAATTGCTGTATACATTCACCAATCAGTTCATGTCTGCTAATTTGTGTAGATAATGATTTAAGAAAAGAAATAGTCGAGTGATTTAATTTTGTCTCTATATGAATGTATGATGGAGGGTTGTAATTCTTTCAATACAATTCTTTTATATTGAATGGTGTTTTGAAAAACTAAAGATTTTGTCTTTTAAAAAGAAATATTTCTAATAGTGAATATGCATATGTTTTTTTGAGGAAAGCATGCCCCTTAGGTGCTTACTGTCCAAGAGCCAAGTTGAATAGTTCTACAGGTTTATGTGACCCGTAAGTATTTTACCAATAGCTGTTTTGTATTCCTTCTGTATTTTGTTTATATATACTTTCATCTTTTGAACTCAGCAAATTTTGAGGTTCTGGTGCAGATATAGCTATCAGTTGACTCCTAGAGGGGTCAATCATACTTGTGGAGGAGCAGATCGATGGGCTGATGTTAAGAGAACAGATGAAGTTTTCTGCTCGGCTGGATTTTATTGTCCAACTACCACAGAAAGAACAATCTGTAGTGATGGGTGCTTATCCTTTCTTTTAGCTGCATGTGGTTTTGTAGTCACTATATTATAAATCAAATGAGTATCTTTATGAATAATGTGTGCAAATGGAATAAAAGAGCACTTTTCATGCAGTCTAGAATATGTGTTTCCATTCCATTCAATTCTACTATGCCATTTATTTGACATCTGCCATAACTCTGTTTTCTAGATATAACTCAAATTGGGTCCATAATTGTTCTAAATGAGATTCTGATAAGTACTGGCATTGTGCATGGTTTTTGCAGGCACTATTGCAGACTGGGGTCTACATCACAGAGTAGTAAGTAAAATCTCTTTTGCAAATGTTTAAGACAAGGTAGAACTAGATATATCCAGTTAACTTCCTCTAGACATATGTTTCATGTTCGATTATGGATTTGTTATTTCATCACGAGACCCTAGATACCATATTAATATTTAATAGCACTATGATTATGCTGTATGGGTTTAGTGATCCAGCATTTACCTTTATGGTTACCCTACTGCAGCAGACATCCTCAAGTATGTGATGCCTCATTAACTTAGTTACCCTTTATAGCATTCCTTTTGGCATTTTATACAATTTACATCTAGCTAGATGTTAGATATTTTTATTTCTTTTTCTCTTTTCTTTCCTCAGTTTAGTTTATGTCTCTGCTCTTGTCATTTAGAAATGTTCTCATGTAACAAGAAAATAATTAGTCAGTCTTCTTCATAATTGTGTATAAAGGATCTAATTGGTAAGCATAAGTCTTTCAGTAGCTCTGTTTGATTCTTTTGCTTTCTCCTTATAATTGATTTCAAGATGCCAATGCTTTAACCATTCCATGTAGGCTTCCTACTCCGTTATAGAGCAGTCACAACATTTTTTAAAATCACCTATTCTAGGGTAATGTCGTTCCTTAGTTTTCCTCGCCTACTTGACCTAGATAAATCTACAGACAGGAGAGAAGGAAAAAAGTATGAGTTAAATGCAACTCTGTCATCCTGTTACTCTTCATTGGATGCCAATAATTGACTTATAAACACAAAAAGAGCATATCATAATATGGCAAACATTGGCTGCACAAAATACAAAGTAGCAATTTGACATGCAATACAAAAATAGGATATGAGACAAACGTGCAATGCTACTTGTAAATGGAAGAGTGTGGCATGTGTCCATATGGTCTGACATAACTAGAATGATTTTGGAACTTAGTATGCTGGAAAGATAATTTCCTTTAACTATTTAGTTCTCATCATTTTCTCTGCGCTAAAAGGACTCTGCCCCAATCTTTGCTTGTTATAGAGAATTCTCATCTAAATAGCTGATTCAGATGGCCATTGTGATTTTTGATTGTGACAAACTTTTACAAGTTAAAATACCTCAAAAACAAAATCCATGATATAAACATAGCAGCTTTCCTGTGTAGAAAGTGTTCTTTTTGTCTGACCAAGTGGCAATTTTCTTATATCTAGTAGTTATAGTTTAGACATCAAGCAGTGTGTCCCAAGTTGAAAGAGGATGGTAATCTAGAAAGGCATTTGCATGATGAATGACCTGATTCTTTTAAATTTTTGATGGATTGTGCAACTTGAGTTAATGGATGCCCCTACCTCCAAATATAAGTGCTGGAAGAAATAAGGTTGGGTGCAAAGCAATTTTTCAGGATGATACTTCTGTACTAAGCTTAGAAAAACTGAGTCTCTTTTCTTTCCCATTTCTTGTAACTGAGAATTTTTAAGAAATATCTAGTTTTTATTGTTAAGTCAAGTTTGGTTGGTTTGTAAAGATATTGACTTCTGGTCCATGGGAAAATAGGGATAGGTGTTTTCTTTTGTTGATGTCATAGAAAGATATTTTCCTTATAATCATGCATTGCAGCTGATATTCTCCTTGTAGATGCATTTCTTTTAAAAAAAGAGACTTGATGTTGACCATATTATGTATGCCAACCTGAGTAGGCAGATCCAAGTGTTGAATCCAACCATGAAGATTAGGAAGACCAAGCATTAGCATGCAACAATGTGCATCCTTCAACCATATTGTCCCAAGTGCATGTATTCATTGTGACTTGATGCAGGGGACGAGCTCTCTGAGATTAATAGGGAATAATGTTTACTTCTCTTTTGGATAGGCAAAATATAGGGTATTGTAAACAGAGTTATTTGTGAAGAATTGAACCAGATAAGAACATACTAAACAACATATGAAATGAGAGAGTATATCAGATGTCTTTTATTCATCAATGTTCTTCATACAAAATGGGGATTAGGAACTTCTAACACAATCCGGGACCTTATCCTGACACAAGGAAGTATTTATACTTGCCAATGGTTGCTAAGGAATTCCCAACCATTAGCAACTAACCAAAACCAGAGAAACAGGACTTGCCCGGACTCGCCCAAACTCAGCGAGTCCGAGTACGAGTCATGCTCGGCGAGTCCTAGGGACTCGAACTCGGACTCGTCCGAGTCTGGGGAGTAAACTCGCCAGACTCGCTGAGTTGGCGAGTTTGGCTCAAAATCGCCAGACTCGGCTACTGGCTGGGTTAATAAAATGACAAAAATTAAACATTTTAAAAAGTTTTTTTTTAAAGTAATAAGTTTTTTTGGAAGGGTCAGGGGCGAAATTTGACATTTTGGTCTCTTCGTCAGGATTAGTCTATGGAATATAACATTTAAGTATAAGTGACTTTAAGTTATATTCCATATATACTGTCAGGATGTTTGAGAGTGGTTTCGGGCCTCCAGGAGTTATATTGCAAAATCTAGTTTTTGGAGGATTCTTCAGTTTTCCAGACTTAGTCAAATTTCAGGATCAAGACATTCCAGACTTAGCCAAATTTCAGGGCATTTGAAGATCAGGTTGACATTCCAGACTTTATCACTCACCAACTTGACCTAGCTCGGACCTTCAAGAATGATACTCACTCACCAAGCAAGACCCAATTAGCAACAAGAGCAAAACCAGGCCCTAAGGAAGACTCTCAAAGAAACCCTAATTCAAACTTGTAATAAGTTTTTTTGGCCTCGCGGGGCGCTGCCCCTCGACCTCGCCCTGTATCGCGACAGGGAGCGCGCAAGGGGCGATGCCCCTTGACCCCACCTTGGGGGCGCTGCCCCCAAACCCCCGTCGAAAAATATGGGGGGAAACTGCGTCGATAGAAGTAGAGAAAATTTAACCTCCGAGTTTGACACTGATTGGATCGACCAGGTACATATAGAGGTTGAGACTGTAGCCATGGCAGAGGAGGAGCGGAGAGCACGAGCACAGATAGGAGATTCAGAGACAGATAGTGACGCAGATGTTCTTGATGTTGGTGAGCATGGCATGGTGTCACGGGGAGCGGCTATGGCAGTCGAATCATCCAGGACCTACCTTAGATGCCTTCGCAGGGGGCCAGGGCCGGAGGGTGCAGGCTCCTCTGAGCCATAGACTTGTAGTTGTATTTACCTTTGGTATTTGTATGAAACATTTGATGATGATAATATGATGACATGGATTTTTTATTCCATGAGTTTTGTAATATTGTATACATTTGACAATATTTATATATCTATGTTTGTTATTTTCTTCAGCTACAATTTGCGTTTATGCTTATGTGATTGATGTATACTTGTGTATGTAATCAAATGAGCCGAGTTTGATGATGTTATTGTGTCTTTAAGGTGTATTCAATAAAGGGTGTCCGAAACAAGTTTTAAATATTTAAAAATCTCTAAATTTCTTGAGTTTTTCACTATCTCGAGTCCAGCCGAGTTTGATGCCGAGTCCCGAGTCCGAGTCCGAGTCGGCCTTGCCGAGTTCGAGCCGAGTCCGAGTCCCATTTCTTTGACCAAAACTACTCAACCCTATCGATGAGTCGTAGCTATTCTCATTGATTATACAACATAACAAAAGTAAACTAATAGATAATTTAACTATCAACATCATCTCTCCCAAAAGAAAAGTCGTCTTCTAGACAACAAAAAGTAGACTAAAAATGACTATGATTGAGGGGTTAGGTGAGAAGACGTTCTTGGTTGTTGAGATATAGAAGCTGGAGTGGAGTGGGAGAAGTTGACTAAAGCAATTTGTAAACCTTTGCTCGTTGCTTCAATTGATGAGCTATCAAGAGTTCTCTTTTCGGTGAAAGCTTGACCATCTATGTGGTCTCTAGTAGTTGAGATTTAGCCTTCTCATTTTCAAGCTTCAACTCTGTAATTTCCTTGTCATTCTTAATCAATTGTGTGTCTCTGCTTGTGTAATGGCCTCTTTTGGTGGCTATGCAAAATTAAACAGGAGTCCCTTTTCTATATTTTGTTGTTCGTAGGATTGTTTTGGCATCCTCACCTTTACTTGCCAAAACTTATATTTCAAGAGAGTTCCATCTAAAAATAAATGGCCAAGAAGGATCATATTTTGAGTCTGGTTTGAGCCTTCTCGCTACAACTGCAAACCCTTGTGTGAGAAGGGCATCCATGAGTAAGGTGATTGTCTGTTGCATCATATAAAAGTTTTTTTGCTTTAGAGACAAACTCTTAAATGTGAGCTGATAGAATCTCGACCCAATTAAAAATCACTCCTTTGTTGAGGCCAATCATATACTCAATCATCCAAACCAGCAAATTTAATGCATGTGTTGACCCCATTGATCTACTGCAAATGAGGTCTAATATGCACTTCCATTGTTTGTTTGTTAGGTAGTCTTTTTGTAGGTCTTGGTTGCCTTTTCTCTAAATATCTGCTTGTTCTTGTGGAGTAAGGTTATCTCGATAAAGTAATTGAATAGTTGCTTCATTTTGGTTTTCATTGATATTCATGAAAGGTTTAGATATTGAAATGCCTGGACATGGAATACCAAATACTTGAGGAAAGTCCTTTAATCTATATTTAATAATCATCGTGGAGTCCATGTATTGTATGACAGATTTTTGTGCTTTTTGATCATAATTGGCAACTGTTCTTATTAAATAATGTTAAAATTCCAAAAATTAAAATTAAGGAATTTGTATTACTTTATCTGCCTATGCATCTCATAGTGCAGCCTTCAACGGATGGTCATTTGGACTATTTTCCCACCATAATCGACATTCACTTTGCTCTCGATGAGTCCTCTTCCCTTTTGTTTTTGTTGATGTTAGAATCTTAGGCTTGTATACTGAGCTACCTGAGGCTATGCTTTGTGTAGCTAATTATTTTCCTTTTCTAGCCACTCTCAATGAAGATTGAAAGTTCTGAACTGTGATGTATCGGTAAACAAAGTTGCTCAACTTGCAATTAAATTTGGTATTACTATGCTCACTTGCACAATGATAACAATTGTTTTGAAAAATTTTCCCACCAATTTTGAAAAAACTTGACTATGCATGATACCTATGTCACCCCAAGTTTCCGGGACTGGGGGATGGGGAAACGGGTTTCTGGGACGTTTTTTTTTCCCAGAACAGGGGACGGCTATATGTGTGTGTGTGTATGGAAATCTGAAATTTCTATAACTGAAAAACCCACTTCAGTCTTCTTTTCCCTTTCTCAGACTGAAAAACCCTTTCACACTTCACCAGTTCACAGTATTCTGTATTTCACTATTTCTCAGACTGAAAAACCCTTTCACACTTCACCAGTCCATTTTTTTTTCTGCTCCTGTTTTTATTTTCTTTTAGAACTTTGTCACTGACTTATATCAATATGACATCGATATCATATTTCAATGTTTCATACGATATTGATAGTAAAAATAAAATAAAATTTAATCGCTTTCTTAAATTCTTTTGATATATTTTTTTAATTTATTAAAAATATATATTTTTTAATCGCTTTCCTAATATCAGAAATTTTCATTAAAAAAAATTTAATTGATTTCCTAGTTCAGAATTCCTTAAATTTTTAATATCAGCGATTTTCATTTAAAAAAATTATTTTTTAATTGTGTCTACTGCCGAAAATGGTCATCTGTCCCCAGGATGGTTAGGGGACGACTTGGGCATCCCTAGCCATCCGGGGACAGTCAACAGTCCTCGAAATAAAAGTTGACTGTTTCCGAAAATTTTCAAGGATCGGGGACGGCTTGGAAACGTTTCCGGCTGTCCCCCCACCCTCGAAACTGTTTCCGTTTCCGAAACGTGTGCCTTAAGGGTGGAAATTCGTTTCTGGGTAACATTGCATGATACTGATGAATTGTGGTTGTGAGCAGATTGTATAGTGAAGTTATTGTGACTGAAAATCAACTATATGGTGAAGTAAATGATGAACGTTAAATCGTACAATATAGATAGTAGATGGTATGGTAGTAGAATTTGGGAGTTGTATGATGGATTGGGTAGAATGGACGACATATGTATAGTAAAGTGATGCGAAGTGCATTGGTCGTATGATCAGGTTTTCTAAACAAACATGACGTGTACAATGAAAAAGGGGTGTATAGGTGAGGAGGAAGTGGAATATACAACATTGATAAAACATACAACTAGGGTTAGGTGAAGACGTATGACATACAACAAATAGACTAGATATATGGCAAAAATGAATTACATGGTAGGTTGCTGGCAATGTCATATAATGTACGATAGGCAAGGAGAGCGTTAAGTCAATGCAAATAAGAAAAGACTATTGTTAGGGGAAATTCAAAAAAGGATGTTTGACAATTTTCTTGGGATCATACAATTGCATAATTTGAAGATAGAGGAAGCTGTATGGAGATTGTTTATTGCTATATTTAATAAATTAAGTACAAGAAATAATAATACAAATGATAATGCATACCAGACACAACAATAAAATATATCTTTTATTCACACATGAAATTATTACAGAGAAGAAGACCAGTGATGGTCAGCCAAGGATTATAATTAATCCGACTATACCATACTCCCTTCCTTGGCAGTACACAACATATTTAAAGGACCCGACGGTTGCCGAGAGGAACACAACCGTCAACCAACAGACACAACTACCTGAGTGACAACCCACTTACTACAAATAATTAATACATTGCTAGATAACAAATATTATCAAATATAACAATAGGCATTTTATGCCAACTACATCATCCCCCCTTAAAAGAAAAAGTTGTCTTCCAGACGACAAGTAAACATTAAGTAATATTCGGAAAGACTATGTTGGCATTTGCATGAAGATTGCATTAATGATATGTTATGTTGTCATTGATGTCAATTGAACCGGTAATGATATTGTTGATATTGTTACTGTAACCGGTAGGAAGAATTTGTGAGGTAACTGGTGTAAACCTTATCTATTGTTGTAACCGGTAAACCCTACCTGTTGTTTTTGATAAACCCTAACCGATTAAGTTTGGTGAATTGGTTATATTGGTTTATGATCTGATGATGAGCGGTAATGATGATGACACGCATGATTATTGTATGAAGACAATTCCAAGAGATTTTGGCGAGTTGTAACAGTTTTTGTCTAGGGAATGAGCAAATGTATTGCATCTAATGCAAAGCGCGTGATGAGTTACTAAGTTCAATGAAGCGGTGATCAAGGAGTGATCAAGGTTTTCTTGATTGATGTGCAGAGATTGCTATGTAATCCAATGGTCATACTTGAACCGAATTTTGTAATCTTGATGAGAGTTAGGTTTTTGTTGTTTTACCGACCTGATTGATTTGTATTTAAGGTCGATGAAGTTGTTTAGTTTTGAGAGAGTTGGCAAAGAGATAGACACAATTCAGTTGAGTGTGTGGTTGCCGAACCGGATGATGTATCTGCAATAAGGCAGATAGGAGCATGAAATGGATCTGATCAAGCAAGTGTAGTGCTATTCAGACAGATCAACAAACTCCTGTTGTTTTCTAACAATTACAGCAGAATTGAAATCCCCTAACCGGGTAAGCTCTAACAAGCTTGGTGCTATTCAAATCCTCTAACGAGGTGGTCCATTAGATTGGATTTTCAAATCCTCTACCGAGGTTAATCCTTACAGGGTATTGCTTCTAATAAGGCATTTGTAGTCAATCCCTTAACCGGGTGATTCCTAACAGGATTAGTTCTTAACAGGACTTTTTTGTAAAGCTTTAACAGGCTAGGCTCCTAACAGGTCGAACTTTAGAAGAGTTCAGATATTATCTTGTGAGTCTCATCTCACCGTGGTTTTTACCTATTTGGGTTTCCACGTCAAAAATATTTGTGTCAAGTGGTGAATGTTTATGTGGTTATGTTTTCATGGTTGATTTACTTAACTACTTAACTATTTTTGATAAGTCATGATAACCGGAAGTTTTGAGATATGAAGAAGTTTACTGTTAAATTGCTGTAACAGACAACTGGTTTATCTTATGAGTTTTTATCTTGACAGAGTTATTGTTCTAAGTTTACTTTCAGAGATTGATTGGTGAAGTTTATTATCAGTTTTTCTATCTACTGATTCAACCCCCCCTCTTAGTAGTTGACCGGATACTTATTCTTTCATCATACCATCAGACTAATGATAGGCAATGACTTGGATTGGATAACCCCAGCTTGTAGTGTACCTGCCAAATGAAATGGGGGTCTGGAGGCAATGCTCCCAAAGGGGGTCTGGGGGCAGCGCCCCCAACAGGGTCAAGGGGTAGCGCCCTTTGTGGGGCCCCGAGGCAGCACCCTGAGTGCGCTCCTAAATTTAGACCTTCAAAACCACACGAAACTCCATGGCGCACATGATTTTTGTGATTTTTTAAGATGCCAAAAACATTGTTGGTGAAGCCAGAAAATGGAGATTTGCTCCTACCACCTGCTTTTTTTGCCCTTCTCGTACGACCTGATCATGTACGACTACCCTCACCTCACGTACGACCTGATGCACATCACGTATAGCCTGAAATCATAGAAACGAGACTCGGACTCGACAAGGCTGACCCAACTCGGGACTCGGCAAAAACTCAGCACGACTCGGCAAAAACTCTGCAGGACTCGACAAAAAACTCAATTTCTAGTGATTCTTGCTTAGAGTGAGTCTTGGAGAGTCTCGAGTCCCTAAGTCTCGGCTAGGGTCACTCAGCTCGGGACTCGCCAGGGCTCGGCGAGTTCTGGAACTATGCCTGAAACAAAACATGCATGGTCTGAAACAAAAAATGTACAGTCTGAAAGCTTACGTACGGGCTTGACTGCCTGTTGTGACGTTTTCACACATCGCCCCATTGCAAATGGGGACCCATGTTTTTTGCTCGTTTTGCTCGTTTTCGCTTTTCTTTTTCTAAGGTTTTGTTAGTTTGTTAGTTGTCTGGATTTAGGGTCAAGCCTTAGGGTTCTAATTACCGTCTTTTCGGACCAAAATCCAGTCAGTTTTGAGAGCTTTTTGAGCTTCCTTTCGTAGGATACAAATTTTGAATGAAATGAATTCGCCAGAATGGTCTAATTTTCAATTGGAATGTTGATGCAGAGCTTAAATTTGTCTAAGTGTTGAAGATGAAATGTGAATTTTTGTCCAATTGAATATTTTTGACCAAATTTTGACTTTTTTGAATTTTGATCCTAGGCATTTCAAATGATTTGTTTTCGCCTTGTGAAGTGATAAAATGTGTAAAATCATGATATATTGGCCTGTAGGAGCAAAATCACTCCTGTCCCTCAGTGAAGGACGGGAGCTCGTTTTCAAATATCTTACTATTCCTGCAGGGTCAAGATGAATTACGAATTGGAAGTGATGGAGAAAGGCGAGATCTTTCCATTGAATATAAATTGAAGATTTTCATGAGCACAGAAATGCCTCCAGGAGCAAAATCGCTCCTGTCCCTCAGTGAAGGACCGGAGCTTAAAATCAAATATTGCTTTGTCCTTGCAGGATTTTAGCGTCTTGACGATGTGAAAAGGTCCAAAGAGGTACATTTTATCAAATGAATATAACTTGAAGTGCTGTCGGGGAGATCACATGGATAAGCAAGTCCGGCTTGAGTGAGGTCCTGATCCTGAAATTTGGCTAAGTCTGGAATGTCCTGACCCTGAAATTTGACTAAGTCTGGAAACTGAAAAAACCTTCAAAAACTAGATTTTGCAATATAACTCCTAGAGGTCTGAAACCACTCTCAAACATCCTGAAAGTATATATGGAATATAACTTAAAGTATAAGAAAGAAGAAACTTAAATGTTATATTCCATTAAAATTGTCCTGATCGAGAGTGCGAAAAGTCAAATTTCGCTCGTGTCCTTCTCCAAGGGTCCAGAGCGAAATGCGCTCCTGTCCCTCTCCAAGGGACCAAGGCGAATCACTCGTGTCCCTCACCAAGGGTCCAGAGCGAAAATGCTTAGTTGAGCCATTCCTGACCTTGTTTGGACGAATCGAGACATCAAAGGCATGGTGAAGGACGAAATGAGCATGATAGAACATCCAGACTTGATCAAAAACAATGAAATGATGAAGTTCTTGCCTAGAGGGTCAATTTCGCTCCTGTCCCTCACTGAAGGACCAGAGCGATATCTACAGAATGGCATAAATTTCAAAGGACAAACAAGTTTCGAGCAACCAAGAGGGTCGAAAGGACATCATTTCACGTAATGAAGATGATTGCAAGTTGGTAAAAACAAGAACAAGCACATAATGATGAACTTCGCTCCTGTCCCTCAGGAAGGGACCAGAGCGATATTAGGTATATTGATCAACTCATGCAAGAATCACGTAAGGTCAAGGTTTTGCAAGGTCTTAGAGGGTCCATGGAGTCTTTTGAAGGTGATACACGAAGATTTCAAACGTAAAATGATCATCAAGTTGAACATAGAGACCATATCGCTCCTGTCCCTCTCCAAGGGACAAGGGCGATGATCCCTTTAAACGTCCAAACACCTCATGCAAACAAATGGAACAAGCGCAAAAGGAACGAACAAGGATGTTACTCACTTTACAATGAAAGAATGAGGTCGAAGATGCATAGTGAACGTGAAAATATGAAGATCGCTCCTGTCCTTTGGACAAGGACCAGGGCGATGAACACTCAAAGGCACTTAAGCACACATGCAAAGCAATCAAATTCGAAGAGCCTAACAAAATGATCAATTTTTGAACGTGGAGATGAAGGAGTTGGACGTAAAAAAATGCAAAAATCAAGACAAAATCATGGATCGCTCCTGTCCCTCTCCAAGGGACCAGAGCGATGAGGTACGTCCCTTTGTTTTCATAGTTTTGGCGCCAAATAAACAAATTCAAATTTCCTTAAATGCTAAGTTCGATAAAAAATTGAAATCCTATTTAAACTAGCATTTAATATGGTGTTGATCTTTTATTAATTATTTTTGCCTTTATTAAAATCGAAATTTGCAAATAAAAAACGTAAGGCATTAATAATTAATTAATTAATTAATATAAAAATCGATTTCAAGCGCTCATTTAAGGAGGTCGGCCTTGTTATTTTATTTTAAAAATCGTTTCATATCCTCAAGTCGGCCTAAGGGATGAAAAGGTGTGAGCGCTATAAAGGGAGGGTGAAAGATTTCATTTTTACATCACCTTTTTATCATTCAAATGCGATCAAAGGGAGAAGTGCGAAGTTGTATTCAAAGGGGCGAATTTTATTTCAAAGCAAGGTGGTGCGAACTTGAAGTTTCCATTTGAGCGAAGTTGCCTAGGACGTCAAAGACATATCAAAGATGGCGAAATTGCTAACTTGAAGAGGAGATCACGTCCAAGACTTGAAGGGTGGTGAAGTTGATAAGAGGAACGTTCTTTTGAAGATCACATCAAGACCATCTTATTTCAAATTTTGCCTAGGCAATTTTATTTATTTTGCATTTTAGAGTTAAGCTCTCAAAGAGGTATGGTGATATGGATTTATTGTTTTGATTTCGAATTTTGATCATCATTGCCTTAATTTTGAATTTTGAAAATTTTGTTTTGCCTTAGCTCAGTCGTTTTTAGGAAATGATTAATAAAGGACTTATCATTAAGTTTCCTAAAATTTGCTCTCTAATTTATGTTATGTATTGCAAAATCATGTTTCTAATTATGAAATGTTGTGTAGGCATCGAATGGAGATCTCATCAAGGGAAATCAAGCCGGATCAAGGACGGTCTTCACCAGGACATGGGCGACCTCTTTCAATCCAGCGTTCCAAGGCGAGGTACATCATCGTCTTGCACATCAAGGACGCAAGGAGTTAGAACAAGGGCTCGTTGAAGAAGCAAAATAGATCCAGAGGAATTAATTAAAGCAAGTTTCTCAACAACATCAAGATGAATATCTACCAAGTTACAAGTGTTAGATGAGGTGGCGTCCTAGTCATCATTTCTCCAGTCAGTGTGTTCCACCTCAGCATGACCAGATTCAATGTACTTAACTCATGGAAGGTGGCACAAACTCCGATGTACCTACCCTGGCTATCCATTGGTCAATTTTTCTAAAAGGGACATGTGTCCAAGCAATACAATTTTATCATTGGTCAAACATTAAATGTTATGTAATGGTTGTAACAAACCCTAATTAGGGTTTTTCATTGTTGAATCTTGGCCATTGATCTTGAATTGATCTAAGCCATCAAATTGTATTGTGGGCACTATATAAGCCCAAACATTTCATTTGTAAAATATAATTTAGAATTAGAGAGAGATAGCATGTAAATAGTTGGAAGAGTTAGAATATAGTTGATAGAATAGTAATTAGAGTAGAATAGGAGGACAAGGCAAGAAATTGTTGCCATTGATTGTAAACAAACTCCATTTTCATTGAAGTAATGGTGAAATATGTCGTTTTCTTGCAATTTGCATGGTTTCTTGTTGAAGTCTTCAATCTTGGATGGTAGATAATTAGATGAATGGAGGAAATGTGATTGATTGATGATGGAATTCGTATATCCATACTACTAGCAGTTTGTTGATTGCAGACTTGCCTTGTGTAGTCAACTGGAATCATTTAGCTTAAGCTCAATTTCAATTTGTCGCCTCTTCATTGATATGCATCAACTTGGATGGTATCTATGCCTGCGGTGATAATTTGAACATCATAAAGCTCCCCTTAGAAGATCGCACTAGCCTTGTGTAGATGTTCCATTGATGTCAAAACAAGATCTAGTTAGAGTTTCATCAAAAATCAAATCATTGTTCCTACATTCTTAGTATTAGGATTAGATCCTCTCTTCGCCCTTATCCTTTTTCCATTTTTTTAATCTAAGTTAGTAAGAGCCTGTGTCCAGCAAAGCAGATCGAAAGTTCAATGTAAGTCCCCTTGTGATCCCAGCAAATCACATCATACCACTGGAGCTTGTCCACACGTAGAGACCCTACATCAAAGAACCTTGGAGTCTACCTAACTGATCCTTTACGCGAATCTTCAGCAGTTAGAGACTATTTTCTCAAGAGAGGATAAGATACCCTTAGGTATTTTATTCTGTGTTAGGCTGTGTACAAAATACACGTCAACACTGCCTTGATTAGTTTTCCATGTACGGTTTAGTGTTTTCGTTCAATGTCTTTGAATTCGAGTACGGCTTCTCCTCTGCCCCATATGGACTTGACTTCTCTACTGTCATGTGCGGTTTTGTGTATGACATCAATCCTTACATCCTCTTCTCCTGTCTGTACGATGCCTGTAAGTATGTTCTTGTGGTTAGGTATGGTCTTTCATGTCTGTACGACTTACTACCTCCCCCTCTATACAACGTTTGGTCTTTCCTTTTGTATGGCTTGTGTATTTGCTCTTCGTACTACCTCCTCCCTACTTGCCCATACGGTGTAGTCACGTATGGCCTTCTCCTACTTTCGTATGGCTTCCTCACTTGCAACTCGCCTAGTGCATCATCTTCTTCCACGTACGACTCCTTGTATTTGGTCGTGTATGGTCTCCTCTATACAACTCTTGCACCTAGCTTGTATACAATCCTTTCCTTAGTCCTGTACGGCTCAACCGTGTATGGCTCCCCAATGCTATGTTGGCCCATTGCCGACTAACATATAGACTTCCCTTCCCTCGTCCGTACGGCTCACCTCCACTCCCATATAGTTTCCTCCAACTTCTCTTCACCTTCTCATACGGCTTGACCCCATACAATCCCTTGAGCCTGTTCTCATACATAATGTTCGGGCTTGGCCTGTGTACGGACTTTGCACTTCCTCAATTCCACCAATCTGTAGCATGTTGCAGTTGAGGTAGAAGACTTCATAGTCCTCCATTTTCTAGTGAAATAATTCGTTTAGAGAACTTGTTTCATCCTCCCAACAATCTTCCAGTTCCACTACCCCTTCGTCATTTTGTTCCATCCTCTTGCTTCCTCCGTACTCCATTCTCTGTCTTTGGACTTCGAGTTTGAAGATGCTAGTTCTTCACTCACCACCTGATTCCTTAGGTCGATGACGTACTTCCTTCCCTTACTCTTGATGGAGTGCGTTCCACTTCCATTTGTGATCTGCCCTCGTATTGATTAACCACCCTCTCCCGAGGAGAGCCTCGTACACCTTCTCTAATAGGATGACGACGAAATCTAGGAAGAAGGGCTATGTGCCAATTGTTACCTTCTGTGCCATCAAAGTCCCTAATGGCTTAATGCCGTGCTAGTTGGCATCCACCAAATTGAATGTTGGCGGCCAGAGCATAGGTTTTCTAAGGCTCTTCCAAGTTTTCTTTGGTAGTACATTGACTCTTGAGCCTCCATCGAGGATGGTGTTTGTTAATTTCATTCCCATAATTTCCATCTCCATGACGGCTGGCTTCTTGCCAATGCTCACTGTTAGCAACATCAGGTCACTCGCCCTGTCCCCTTCACTTAGGGGTTTCTCTGTCAGTTTCTCCCGTGGCTTGTTCTGTTTTTGATGATTGGAGTTGTCATCACTGACCGCGTTGGTAATTGCCATTCCTAGTTGTGGCATAGTTTGAAGAAGTTATATCACCTTGATGGGTGCGGTTGTCTGTAACATCTATTGAATTATGTTCTTCTTTGACTCTGATCGCAATGACGTACTTGCAGTTTTGTTGGAGGTTATTCGTTCCTTTGTCAACACTTGTTCTACTTCTGCTCTAGCTTCTTAGAGTCGTTCCTCCTCTGTACATGGGTTCGAGTACACTGCCTTCTTCGTTTGTGCTCTCGTGATTTCCAGAACTGCCTTGTCTTGTTCTGCTACGTCCAACATATTAATATCCTTTTGCTTTGGGTAGTTGGTGTCTTCATGATTCCCTGGTCCACACCATTTGCACAATAATAGTGTGTTGTCTTTCTTATTTTGTTAGTCTCTCGCAAAGTGTCCCCATTCACTACATTGTCGACATTGTATGGTAGGAATTCCTTTGGAGTCGTATTGTATTTGATTTCGCCCTTGTTGATTTCCATAACCGCTTGGCAATACATTTTGTGGTTTCGATGGGCTAGATTCTTCTTGTGTGAAGAGTACTTCTAGTCTTCGAATTATATGGACACTCCTTTATTGAATGACCAATCACCTGGAAAGTCTCGCAAAACATCTTTTTAGGACAATTACCTTTCGTGTGCCCCTCAATTTTGCACTTAGTACTGTTGTGACATTTTCACACATCGCCCCATTGCAAATGGGGACCCCCTCTTTTTGCTGATTAAACCAAGTCTTTTGCAGTTTGTGTTGTCTCCCGACCCCGAGGAATGAGTTATAAGGTCTTGTTGGTTTGGATTTTGATCTTGAAAGTAATGAAGTGACTAAGTAGGGAATGGATTCTTAAGGAATATACAGCCTAGCCAGGATACAGTCTTAATATTGTCATCAAGTCGAGAATTAGGGTTTTAATGTATTGAGAAATGCATTGTGCTTATTGCTTTATCCTTCAAACTTTGCATTTTGCTAACTATGAACTTGATCGATGCTTGTACTTCACAACATTTCCTTGTCTTTCTTTAAGTATATTATGAGGAGCAAGACTTTGGATGCTGAGAGGACATTGTTGAGTGGGTGATATCATCGTCCAAGGAGGAGATGGCAATAATAGAACAAAGAATGCACATCAAAGGAAGGGAATGATGGACATTTGGCTAAGTGTCAAGATAACCTTGAGAATTGATATGAGGAAATGAAAGAGAATCCAAGCCACCAGTGAGATTTGAGCATTTTCGGGAACTTTCTATTTTTAGCAATATCTATTTTTAGAAAGTTTCACTGTGGCTCCGTTTGGTCTAATTTCGCATTTACAACATTTCCTTGTCTTTCTTCAAGTATATTATGAGGAGCAAGACTTTGGATGTTGAGAGGAGGACATTGTTGAGTGGGTGATATCATTGTCCAAGGAAGAGATTGCAATAATAGAACAAAGAATGCATAGTCAACGGAAGGGAATGATGGACATTTGGCTAAGTGTCAAGATAACTGTTGGTGTACGTTTTATCATCTACCAAACATTAGAATAAGATACCCAAAGGTATTCTATCCTCTCCTGAAAAATCACTATTGATTCCAAGGTCTATATGTGCGAACGCGCGACTTTAGTGGGATAGCTACTTGGGTAGTGTATGCTGAAAATCTCAAGGGGGACTTACGTTTACGAATGTCTTTCAAGCATCTGGACTTACATAGATTTGTCAATTTTAGGCTCTTTCTCTTTTTGTTGGATTTTCCGGGATTTAGACTTTCAAAAAGGGGAAAAGGGGATAGGGTTAAGAAAGCTGATCTAAACCTACGAATTCTGGAGATGGTATTAACTAGGTGTTCTCAGGAAACCGCACTTTGCTTCGCCACACCAAGGACAACTACACAAAGTGGGTGCAATCTTCAATGGGTTGTGCTTATGATCGAAGTTTTGGCATACACAGGGAATAGGCTCAGACTAACTTTGCACGGTGAAATGGAAATCATCCATTCACCAAAAGTATGAGCGGAGATACACCGTTAATTAATACTTATCAAATTCTTCATTCAATTCTAATAACTTTGAAAGCAAATCTAAATTAACTTCTAATTAATGTGTTGAGGAAATTGAAACCATGCTAATCACTCAAATAACAGAGATTACAAAGCCTTAAGAGAAAGCGCACATGCAATGTATTATTTGAAAAATGACCTTCACGCAACAATATATCAAAAACCTCACCCTCTCCAAATGAGAGGAGGTAGCCTTATATAGTTTTTTAGAAAATAATGAATGACCGAGATCAAACAATGATCAAGGGCCCATATTGAAAGATAAAACCCTAATTAGGGTTTCCCAAAATTAACTACCCCTCGACCAATGAGAAAATTACATTTGGGGACACTTGTCCTTCTTGCTAAATATGAACCAACAATGAAAATAGAAGGTTGTTGCATTGTGAAGTGTGCCCTTCTAGAAGCTTCTGGATAAGTTAGGTTCATTGAACCTAGACATTCTAACTTGGAACATTTTGATTGGTTGGAAGATGACGAGGCGCCACCGCAGCGTGTTGGATGTCTTCCTTGAATTTTCCAATTTGTGTGAAGAAATTGTCTAAGTATGGAAATTTGATTTCTTCTTGTCACCATTTGATTCTGATTGGGAGCTTGTCTTTTAAATTTCTTTAGGAGATGAAATCCTTCAAGAAGTTGGAAATTTATTTAACTTTTCCATATCTTCACCAAGTCTGAGAACTTTTCTTTCTTGATACCTTGAGGTTCTTTCAAGTGTCTCGAATTCGGAGATGAATTCCTCTAGGCCTTCATCATAATAGCTCTTCCCATACTTAGCCAAACTTTGGCCATCTTTATGCTTGGACGAACCTTGCTCGTGGTCCTGTCTTCAACTCTGAATTTGGCTTGAAACTCCATTTGTGTTTTCTGTGACGATCCCGCCTTCAGCTACCAATTTATGTTGCACGGGAGGAGGGTAAAAAGCTCTAGATAACTCCTCACAAATATGAATTGATATGATTGAAAGTTCTGCTGTTCAGACATTCATTACGTTCAGCCATCATCCAAAACCTGCAAAACCAGAAGAAAATAAATTAGAATCCTCATTTTGAGGGCAAACTTTGAAGGTTCGATGGCAGAGTGCTCTTATTCTCCACTTCCTCAAAACTTTTAGCTTTCAACAAGCTGCGGACACTTAGGAATTTTAGAAACCCTCAAAAACTCATTCTGATTTAAAGGTTTGGGAGTGAAATTTGTCTTTGATTGCTCTGAGCAACTTAGTACCAAAGTTTGTGAATGTCAATCAGATTTGGATACAGGGAAAATATGTTAAAATCAGACTAAGTCCCTGAAAACTCCATCCAAAATTTGAAAACCAGGATGAAAACTCAATAAATCTTCCTTGAATACCCCTGTCACCTTCAGAATCTCAAAAATATGTGAATTTTCTCTTCAAGAATCTCCTTCAATCTGCGTGTAAACTCAGACCTGCACAAAATCTCGCAGAAACTCTCTCCTTTTGCTATCCAAAACTCGAACTTCATGTGAGAAAATGAAAGGATGAATTGTATTTGTTTTGAAGTTCAGAAATCTCTCTAAAATTTGTTTCTAATTCATCCTCAGTCTTTCAAATCTGCAAGGAATGTTTCTAATTCAGTCTTTAGTTGACTTGCCACTACTGAAATCTTCATCTTGTCTTTCCAATGCAACTTTCTAAATTGATTTTCAGTTCACAATTCGAACCAAATCTGCAATATTCTTCTTTGAAAAAACCTTCTAATTTGGTCTCAGTTCAAACTTTATCATCAAATCTTGGTAACATCACTCAAGAATATTCCTTTTTCTTCAAACTTAGCATGTATCCCTCTCCCTTGGGCAGACTTATCTTAAATTGTTGCACTTCAGTTTGTAGGGGAAGGGCAGACTTGAAGAAACTTAAGAATCTTTGCTTATTATCATTCTTGGGCAGATTTGGTGGAGAATGTGCACCACTTGATACACTTGGCCATATTTTCCTTATCTCAAGGCGGACTTGGATTGATCTTTGCACTCCACTCATTGCCTTGGGCGGAGTTCAACTTACCTTGGAACTTTTCATCTGCAGCATAGGGTGGACATTGCTCTCTTCATGACTATGGCAGACTTTGCCTTGCATTGGACCTTTCTTCTTAATACCTCCAAGGTGGACTTTGTTAATTGCATGCACCTTACTCATGGCGGACTTTACTAATCTTGAGCTCCATGCAGGTTAGGCGGACTTTTATGAAGATGATGCACCACATAGGAAGGCAGACTTTGTTTGATGTATGCACCTTGATTTGAAGGAGGGCGGACTTTACTTGACTTGAGAATCCTTCAACTTTGTTATTTCCCTTACTTCTTGGGCGGACTTTACTTGACTTGAGAATCCTTCAACTTTGTTATTTCCCTTACTTCTTGGGCGGACTTTGAGATACTTAAGCACCAAATGATATCCTTTTGGGTGGACTTTACTTTTTTCATGCACCATTACCCATCACCTTGGGCGGACTTCCATGAGTTTGTGCAACATACATCAAGGCGGACTTTGCTCATTTCATGCACCTCAATTCCTTTCCATCTAGGGTGGACTTTTGCGAGACTTATGCATCTTCACCTTGGACTTTTCTCCCTCCATGGCGGACTTTTTCAGGTTCATGCCACTTTGCTTGCCTTTTATCTTAACCTTTCATTGCAAGGCGGACTTTTGGAGTTTGTCACCTTTTCTTATCACCTTGGGTGGACTTTGGAGTTCACACACCACTTTGCTTGGGCGGACTTTCTCCTACATGTGCACTTTGGAGGGCGGACTTTTTGGACTTCATGACCATTGCCTTTGTACTTTGGAGGGCGGAATTTTGGAGTTACACCTTGGGCGGACTTTTGGAGTTCTCCTTCATGGGCGGACTTTGGAGTTCACCTTCATGGTAGACTTTGGAGTCTACCTTCATGGCGGACTTTGGAGTTCACAACACCATTTACTTTGCTTGGAGGGCAGACTTTTTGAAGTTCATGACCTTGGGCGGACTTTGGAGAGTCTCCATCATTCATAGGGCGGAGTTTGTAGAGCTCCTGACATGCATTCACCATCAAACATTGATTAGCCAGACTTAGAGAAATACTTGAAAAACTTAAAAATTTAATAACTTCATCAATTTTAGCCAGATTAATGTGATATTTGAAATCCATACTTAGGTAACCCATTTGAAGCGTCATGACCCCTAAAATGTAGGAACTTAGCTTTTTGGGTCAAAACTTGGAAATCTTTGATTGCGATTGATGCAGGTCGATGGTACCAGTGCAAACCCTAGGTCCTCACTCCGAAAAAGCAAAAAGAAGACATTCCTAAAAAATAGGGAAAACTTTCTAAAAATAGCCATACCGGGGATCGAGCTAAAAATGCCCAAAACGAAACTTCCTAAAAAATAGGAAAAAGCAAAAAAAGCAAACTTTCTAAAAATAGAAAGTTGTTCGAATTCGTTCAAATCAATTGCGTTCTTCGTCCTTTGGCCTTTCTAGGCACTTTGACAATGTCTAGACTCTGTTATCACTTGGCTTGCACAAATTGACTTTCAATCTTTAGGACTCAAGCTATTCAAAACTTGACAAAACCGAGCAGAACTGAAGCGGAAGGCCACGAGACTAACAAAATTCCTAGAAAGCAAAAAAAAAGGGAGGGTCCCCATTTGCAATGGGGTGATGTGTGAAAAAGGTCACAACAATAACCCTGAGAATTGATATGAGGAAATGAAAGAGAATCCAAGCCACTAGTGATATTTGAGCATTTTTCGGGAACTTTCTATTTTTAGCAATATATATTTTTAGAAAGTTTCACTGTGGCCTCGTTTGGTCTAATTTCGCATTTTGGCAATACTTTATCCTTCAAAGGGCCTCCCATGTTTTGTGAGAACTTTCTATTTTTAGAAAGTTTCACTGTGGCCCCGATTGACCTAATTTTGCATTTCGACAAACTTTCTATTTTTAGAAAATCTATTTTTGGAAATTTTATTTTTAGAAATAATTCAACATTAACTACAAGTGGAACAGATATCCAGATTCAAGTCTAGAAGAACGAATATGAAATGCAGAGCATAAAGAGTTAGTGTAGAAGGAAAAAATCCTCCTCCAGGCCAAAACTCCACCCAAGAGTGGAAATTCTTAGTGAAGGAGGAATTTGGCGAAAAGGAAAAATCCTCCTCCAGCCCAAATATATATTTTTCGGGAACTTTCTATCTTTAGCAATATATATTTTTAGAAAGTTTCACTGTGGCCTCGTTTGGTCTAATTTCGCATTTTGGCAATACTTTATCCTTCAAAGGGCCTCCCATGTTTTGTGAGAACTTTCTATTTTTAGAAAGTTTCACTGTGGCCCCGATTGACCTAATTTTGTATTTCGACAAACTTTCTATTTTTAGAAAATCTATTTTTGGAAAGTTTATTTTTAGAAATAATTGAACATTAACTGCAAGTGGAACAGATATCTAGATTCAAGTCTAGAAGAATGAATATGAAATGCAGAGCATAAAGAGTTAGTGTAGAAGGAAAAAATCCTCCTCCAGGCCAAAACTCCACCCAAGAGTGGAAATTCTTAGTGAAGGAGGAATTTGGCGAAAAGGAAATTAGATGAGAGCAGAGTGGCAGTGTCAGGAGGTGGCCGGAGAGAGTCAAGTGCAGACTTTGGTGAGACAGATTGAGCAGGCTGTGCGGGATGGCTATTACCGACTCCAGGAGGCTCAGATCCAAGCAGATAGAGCTGCGGAGCTGGCCGCTCGCATTTCGTCGTTGGAGACGAAGTTGGCCTAGCAGCAGGCCCGAGCCGGCCGTGTGGAGGAGGTTCTGGACATAGTGAAGAGAGAATTGAGCTCTGTGAGAGTAGCATTGGCGGTTGAGTCAGAGATGCGGACCACAACAGAGACCTGCGTTACCAGCCTTGCAGCAGAGTTGGAGGCGAAGCAAAAGGAACTCATGGAGGCTGTATTCAGGGTGAAGCGGTCATGGGAGCACCAGTTGGTGGCCGAGTGGGACCTTGCTTATCGAACTGATCAGGTGATGCGGTTGCGGGCGCAGTTGGCTTCGACATCAGTGGCCCCTTCTTCTTCAGGGATGCCCTCTTGCCCTCCCCAGTGATTTGTTGTTTGGGTTTCAGTTTTGCTTGTACATCATTCCCATTTTGGTTGTCTGTCGTCCAGAGACGACATTTCTTTTTGAGGGGGATGATGTTGTCGGGTAATTAAGCATTAAGGTAAATTGCGTTAGCATCGGTAGTTAACCCGTCGGTTGTCGGCAGTTGGCACCGGGTAACTGACCAAACTCCTTTATATTGTATCTGTTTCCAGTCTTTGGACATGCTATTGTAGTCGAACATATCGCTATCATTGTATGTACTGGCTTATTATGAATCAATAGAACACTTGTGAGTTCCATATATTCTGTGTACTTCTGTCATTTATGCAATGTCTTAACTTGACACCCTACGGGGAAAACAATGTCAAAATGCATTTGAAGGTGTCAAAGTGTATTTGGGGTTGGGAAACGATGGGATTCACTCAAGGAGTATGTGAGAAGCCTTCCAAGTCAAAGGTGGGCGATTGAAACAAGTTGTAATTGAAAGATCTTAAATCATTGAAAGTGTTGTCTTCCCTAGTTTTAAAAGAGTAAGAAATTCAATGACAGTATATTGCTGCAACATTGTAAGTCACCATAAGGAGTCTTTATGATCTTTTATGCCCTATAATAGGCCTGTACATGTCACCTAAAGTGCCAATACAGATGTGTTCGAAGGTTCCAAAGTAAGCCCAAAGGTAGTTGTCTAGGAAGAATACATAGGCTGCACCTGTGTTGGAATTGTTGAAACCCTTGATCAAGTTTGTGTTTAAACCAATGTGAAAGTCCTTTTCTCTGCATCAAAAGGCTTTAAAATTAACAATAGACATCTTGTTGAAAATATGCAGAATTCTTTATTGAAATGCTGTAAGAGCATTGCATGAGACAAATGACATTTTGTTGTATGCACATACTCCATCTTCCACAACAGAAGTAGTTTTCAGTTTATCTTCTTCATTAATATTGATTAGATTGTAGCTAGAGAGTCCATCCATAAAGGAGTATATTTCATGCCCTGCCATTTCCTCAAGGATGGAATTTGTGAAAGGTATTGGAAATAGACCTTTAATAGTCATTGCATTGAGACTTCTTAAGTCTACAAATATTTTGATTTTCTATGACTCCAACGAGATGACTTATTGGTGATACCCATTCACTAGTTTCTACCTTGAATATGATCTTTATTTATCTCCTCTTGGACCTTAGCTACATAATTTTGGTTCATCCAATATGGTCTCTTTCTTATTGGCTATTCTCTTGGTACAATGGGACATCGGTGCACACATAACTCCAGAGGTACTCTTTTAAGATCTTTAGAGGTCCATACTAAAACATCCTTGTTTTATATAGAATTTTTAAATGTTGTCGTTTTTAACATTGGGTCCTGGTCATCACTGCCCATCATTTTATCTAATCTTCCTTCTTACTCCAGTTTAATTTTTTGGTTAGGGGTTCTTGTAATGTCCCCAATTTTTAAAAGTGACAATTAATTAAATTAATTCTTATTAAGCTGTCCAAAATAAATATTATTTAAAAGGATGACTTATTAATTAATTTAATTATTAAAAAAGGGGATAAAATTATATAATGAAATGTCACTTTAGCCATCTCCGCATGCAATTGCAAGGATAGGAGATGATTGGGGTTGTAGAGATGTTTTGTAGTTAGCCATTTTTGGCCTTGGGAGGAGTAAACTATTAACACTTTATGTTATTTCATTATAAAGTTACTTTATGATTATAATAAAAATATTTCATTAAAAGTGGCTTTATAAAAGTAAGTTATAAAGTGCAAATTTAAACATAAAGTATTTCTCCCTTTTGCACGCCTACCTAGGGAAGTTATGGTTTAATTAAGTGGGGGCCTATTTATTAATGAAATATGACCCTCATATTGGATGCCTAAGTTGGGAGGGAGTATTATTTGAAATCTTGGTATTTTGAAGCCCTAAGTTGAGTGTGGGATTTGGAGAAGGTTAAAAGAGGTGTATGGGAATGATTTGGCATTCGTTATTTTTTATTATTGATATTTTCATCCTTGGAGAGCTTTGCAATAGCAAGATTGGTTGGAATTTCAGGTTGGGAATGAAAACTCTGAATCTTCTTCAGCGTTTGGACGAAAACCCACACACTTGCAGCATTGAAGGATCCTCTTTCAGGCCATTTGGGGTCAACATTTGGAGGAGATTTTACAATTACAGCAGGTCTGAGACAACAGTAGATTTGAGCAAATTGAAGGACATTTCTAGCAAGTTAGTTGCTAATTGGTGTTGGCATTACCATCTTTAGGCTGGCCGTACCATTCTTACTTGGCTTGTGAAGCCAATAAAATAAATTGGAGGGTTTTAGATTTGGAATTTGTTTGTAAATTCATTGTTGGCAGCAAATAAAGACAAATCAGTGGTTTTTTCAGGGAATTTATAGCAGATTTGGGCTACATTAGCATTTTAGTGGGGAAAAGAGGTCGATTCTGGAGATTTCTCCTGGCAAGAATTAAAATAAAGTACTTGATCTGCTATTTCTTCAGTTATTTGTTTTTGGTAATTATATACTAGGAGAATAAAACACCTTGGAGCAATTTACAGCACTTGGAGGCTCCTGTATTGTTTTGTGCACCACCTCTAGCATCAAAATAAGCTCATCCAGGCTAGCGTAGGACAACTGGTAAGCCAATTTTGGCTCTACTTGTCTTAAACAATTATTAATTTGAAATTGTAATTTGCTGGTAATAAAATCAGAATTCCAAGCTACTTTCCATACAACCAAGGAAAGTAGTATGGAATAGTCGGGTCAATTGTAATCCTTGGCTGACCATCTTTGGTGGTCTTCTTTGAAATAATTGCATGTGCGAATAAAGATATATTTTATTGCCGTGTCTGGTATGCATTATCATTTGTATTATTAATTTATCAGATATAGCAGCAAACAGCATGTTCTTCCTTTTTCATTTTTTTTGTAATGTTTGTAATACGACATTGTTATGAAATATTTTCGGTTTCCTGCTTTTCTTCACCCTCCTTACTAGGTAGTCTCTGCTATTGTCACACATTCATCTTGCATTCATTTTTCAGCCTAGTATAAGATTGTAGCCTCTTTGGATTTCCTTTCCTCTCTTGTGTACCATTAAGTTCCATTGGTATATTTTGGTCTTTTGTGGACATTAATATTATTATTTTTTTGTTTCTTTTATAGTCAGTGATAGTTAATATGGTTGATTTCATTTCCTTAAAATTGGTCTTTGTTGATGAAAAAATGGAGTGCATACAAAAATTTGAGGTGTTGAATAATCCTAAGCATATTGTGTGATATTTTAAAGGTAGAGGAGCATTGTCTAGACGTTAGTGTCATTGTCTACTGAAATTTACTCTTTTTCAATTTAGAAAAATCTTATATATGAAAGGACATATAGAAATAACATTAATAATGTAGACAATAAAAGTTATCATTCTAATAGTGTATTTTCTTTCCTAAAGTTATATAACTTTAGGAAAGAAAATACTAAGAAAGTTGGCTCGGAAAGGCCTCTATAAAGGGATTAGAGATGTATTATGTTCAATGCTTTCCCTTTTGTATGCTCTGATATGGTTATGTTAAAATTTGTTAGGAATTTTATGTTGTATACTGAAATATATTGAATCCAGATTTGACATACTTCAAGATGAAATGATGACATGTTAATATCTGAAAAATAATCATAAATTGCCAATGTGCCAAAATGGATGTTGTTTATGAACACTAAAATTGGTACAAATATTTGCAAGCACATCTTTGAAAATACAACAGAAATTATGATTCTTCTAATGCAATAAATATGCTGGTCATTGTTATATCATTTTGGAATATGTGTTTAATTTTATACTTCAATGTTGAAATACAAACCAAGAATTAGATCAGTAAGGATGCATTATCTATGATTCTATATACTTTCAACTTTGACTAAATGAGACATTTTCTCTGATATTTGACAGGATGCTATCCATTTACAACTTGCGAGCCAAATTCAACTAACCAAAACATTCAAGCTTATGGCGTGATGCTTATTGTAAGTCATGTCTTATTCATTCAGGAATCGTCTCAAAGTTCTGTGTATCGTGTTTCTTAAATCTAGATTGTAGTAAAGAAGATAAGAACTAATCTGAAATACTGTCATTGCAGTATTTGATCATTTATATGCTGTGGATCTTCCTACTAGCAAGTGGTTACCAATAATAAATATTGCATGTTTAATTGATATTGTCATTAATACATTTGCTGGAAAATCATTCAGGTCATAATAATAACCTTGCTTTTGCTCATCTACAACTGTTCTGATCAATTGCTCGTCATTCGTGAAAGAAGAAGAGCCAAAGCCAGGGAAGCAGCAGCTAGGTCTGCAAGGGAGAGCATGCGGGCACGCGAGCGATGGCAATTAGCAAGAGAAGCTGGAAAACGCTGGGCAAGTAAACGTCAGAGACAACTGAGTAGAACATTTTCATGCATCCAATCTAGTAAGAATCCTGAAGAAGAGGAGACTTTGGCTCCTTCTGGACCACTTCTCTCAGATGATGTTTCATTTGTTCATCTGTCAACTATTCCTGAAGAAAATGTGGAACAAAAATCATCTGTAGAATTAAGAGATCTGTATGAGATACAACCTTCTTATATTGCTGACCAGGAGGAGGATCCTAAGAAGGATCCTTCGTTAGCTTTTATTGATCCTAATGTTAATCATCACAAAGCAAATAAGCATCATATTGGCCATAGTCGTATTCATCTTTTTGAGTATGCTTATGGTGAAATAGAAAAGGAAAAGATGACACAGACAAATCACTTGACTTTGATGGATGCCATTTCAAAAGCTACTTTAGGTGGGATTAAAAGTCGGCCTCAAATTGAAGTTTCTTTCAAAGATCTCAGCCTCACTCTTAAAGGGAATGGAAAGAAAATTTTGAGGAATGTGACTGGAAAACTGATGCCAGGACGTATTGCTGCTGTTATGGGTCCTTCTGGTGCTGGAAAGACTACATTTTTGAATGCTTTGGCTGGCAAGGCGACGGGCTGTGTTGTGACAGGTTCTGTCCTTATTAATGGAAAGCCAGAGTCAATATATTCATACAAGAAAATAATTGGTTTTGTTCCACAAGATGATATTGTACATGGCAACTTGACAGTAGAGGAGAATCTTTGGTTTAGTGCTAGATGCAGGTACACTCTCCTCCATTTTTTAATTTTATATATTTTTCTGTTTGTACATCTTTTCTGCAATAGCTATGCACTAGCTTGGCCGTAAAGACTGTTTTTGCTGCTATTGACTTTCAAGTCCCTTTCTTCCTTTCTGTTTCTTGTTATTTGCATAACAAGCACTTTCTCACGAGCATTTTTGTTTGTGCCACCTTATAGATATATTGCTAATGCTATTTGTGATCGGCATTATCTTTGATGAGAAATGTTGATAAACTAAATAGTTGACATGAGTCTTGAACTTATTTTAAAACCTTTTGTCATTGTTTTTGAAATTGAAATCATATGGAATGAGGATGTGTTATTAAGTATGCTTTCAGTGATTCTTTAATAGGTTGTTTTCGAATGTTGAATAGAGAAATTTGTAGGGTTGCCCAATCTTTCTGTTTGATAAAATAGCTTTTGCTTTTCAAGAATTGAATTTTTATGTTTGTATGGTTTATATTCTTAGTGACTCACATGATAATATACATAATGTTTGTAGGCTTCCTGTTAGCATGCCAGAAGAAGAAAAAGTTTTCATTGTTGAACGTGTCATCGAAGCTTTGGGGTTGCAGTCTGTGCGAGACTCACTAGTTGGTACAGTGGAAAAGCGAGGAATCTCTGGAGGACAGAGAAAACGAGTAAATGTTGGTCTTGAGATGGTGATGGAACCTTCTCTTTTGATCTTAGATGAACCAACATCTGGTTTAGACAGTACTTCTTCGCAATTGCTACTAAAAGCTCTTCGGCGTGAAGCTTTAGCTGGAGTGAACATATCTATGGTACTTCATCAACCAAGGTAATTTCAGAAGAATTTCAGCTGTGATTTACATTTTATTGAATTGCCTTGGTGAGAGGAGGGAGAAGTTGGAAAGATCAGTCAAGTGAAAGTCTACGAATTTTGTTCAAATATGGAATCACATGGAGAAACCTTTCACAAATTCCTTTTGCCATTTGTGGTTTTACTTTTACAAGAACTAGTCTTCTTGTTCTTTCCTTGAATATTTTGCAAGACTGGATGCCAGTTTTCTTAATTTGATTCTCTGTTTCCTTTCAAGTTATGTAACATAAATTTTGTTTATTTTCTCAGCTACGGATTGTTCAAGATGTTTGATGATATAATGCTGCTGGCTAAAGGTGGATGCACGGTGTATCTTGGACCGGCAGACGAAATTGAAAAATACTTTTCAAGCCTTGGAATTAATGTCCCTGATCGTATCAATCCACCCGACCACTTTATGGATATCTTAGAGGGGATCGTAAAGCCTGATGGAAATCCAAATTTTGAGTGCAATGATCTTCCTATCAAATGGTTGTACAGTAATGGTTATGAGATTCCAGTAGACTTACAGAAAGCTTCTGCAAGAGGCAGTAATACAAATAACAACCCTTCTAGTTCTGACAATGGAAACATAAAAACTTTTGGACAGGATCTATGGGAAGAGGTGTGGTGTAACATTGAGTTAAAGTGGGATAGCATTAGGCATAGCTTCTTAAGGGTAAAAGATTTTTCTAATCGTCAGACTCCAAGTTTCTTCAAACAATTTATACTCTTTTTACGGAGGTAATGCATTGTTTAAAGGAACATAGAACAAATTTTATGACCAATCTTTCAGTCAATGACATCTTTTGGTGAAATTCTTGATTACTAATTCACAACTGTTTGTCTGATGTCACCAGAGTTGCCAAACAGCGTTTCCGGGATGCCAGGGTACAAGCACAAGATTACCTTATTTTATTGCTTTGTGGAATATTTATGGGAATTCTGGCTAAAGTAAAGGATGAGGACTTTGGATTTGCTGGGTACACATATACGATAATTTCAATGTGTAAATACCAAACCATACTTAGAAGCTGAGCCCTGAGGACAAAAGCTCTCTTTAGTTTGTTTAATGTGCTTTAGATGTGGTTTCTTGTTCCTTCATGCCATTTAGCATGAAATTATTGTTGTTGTTTGATCAGCACTTTATCTGATAATGCTATTCAGAACATTTCACCTTGAATATGGTCAATGAAGCATTATTAGGCTCTGGATTCAAACATCTAGAATAAAGTATTTTGACTTCTTTTTATCTTTGTTGTTGATATGCAGCTCTTCTGTGCATGATAGCAGCATTGAGAACATTTTCTCAGGATAAAATGCATTACTGGAGAGAGAGTGCTGCTGGAATGAACAGAGTAGCATATTTTGCTGCCAAAGATAGTATTGATCACTTCAATACAGTGATTAAGCCACTCGTTTATCTCTCCATGTTCTATTTTTTTAACAATCCACGATCAACATTTGCAGCAAATTATATTGTGACACTTGTAATGGTTTATTGTGTGGAAGGAATTGCTTACATATTTGCCATAACTCTCAATCCGGGATCAGCTCAGCTGGTGGGCTATCGTATCACCTATTCGTTTCTTCAAGTATAATCATGCATTGGTACATGGTTTCTTTTCATATGAACTAACAGTTATTTTCTGTTTTTGACAGTGTTCTGTGCTTTTTCCTGTTATTTCCGTTCTGCTAGCAACTCAGAAAGAGCCGGTTGGAATTATGAAGCATCTCATGAAAGCAAACTATTCACGTTGGGCTCTTGAGGCATATATGATAGCAAATGCAAAAATGTGAGTTGTACCTTGCTCTTCATTTAGCTGACTAGCCTTACTTGAAGAAGTATGTCTTGTGAATGGTCATCTCACCTTGCAGCTCAAGCCATACTGTTTTTACTTAAACGTGTACCTTTTTTCTAATAAATAAACTATGATGTCTACTAGTAATTTTATTGAATAGGCAATTTCACATTCAATAAAACTATATTAGGCTTCAATATTAGAAATTTACAACTTCTAAGTGTATAATAATCGCCCTTCTTTGCATATGGGTGTGGAGTGCTCTGTTATATTTGGTGAGTACATCCTCCTCTATGTCCATGCCCAATATGGCCTATTGCTGGAATCCCATAATCTGTAATCCTATACACTTTTCTCACTACCTTGTTTGTAATACAATCACTTAATTTTCTGATTAATCTTATGCCCAATTAGATAAAAATTTCTAAATTCTAAATCCCTGAACCCTCCTCACTTAGACACGACAGTTTTTTTCCCCAAGTAATTTTTCCACCATACAAGTGCATTACCAAACATTTTGAGACATGCAAAAGAATTCTTTATACCCCATTTACATTATGTATACTAAAATAAATCTCCATTTGTTTAATCCATGAATCTAATAATTTAACATTTACTTACTCATCAAATGATTTAATTTCAATTTTATTCTCAACTTTTGTTGAGTTTGTTCAGTTTTTACCTTCTCTTTTGATGGCCTTTCTGCAAAGAACTGTTCTTTGTCAAATCCATCTTCTCCATTGTCTCCAATACCAAATTTCTTGGCTAGAGCTCTTACCAACATATTGGCAGATGATTGTTTTTGGCCAAAATTTGTCCTTGTAGTCTTGTCATTTTGTTGTTGGTTAACTGAGGTTTGATTCTTCTTAACTCTCTCCATATGGCCCTCTAAAATAGTTACTTGAGCATTAAAATCCCCTTGCATTCTCACTACTTGATTCCACTTGTAGGTATCGGTTTCTAGATTGCAAGTGGTCAGTAAAGAGTTAAAGCTATACCTCAATCTCTCAACTACAATGGATACTAAAAGCTCTTCTTAGTACAATCGTTCACTCAACATTGTAATATGTGATCATGTACAATGAATCAATCATGCTCAAAATAGAGCAAACATATGAAAATTCAAAATATGCATGAAAGAGATCAACAACCACACAAAAGAGACAAGAACACCATCAGACCATTGGATGAACCATTAAATGGGGAGAAAGCTCTAGAAAGAGTGCATATACACTCCTCATGTCACACGATCAGAGGTGATTTACAAGTGTTACGACTCCAAGACAGATTATTGGAGCTAACAAGAAGCATATGTAATCCCTTCATACCTGCTCTATCTCCAAACACTATGAAAATCCTGATATCTCCATGCAAGTCCACTCCATGAGTATAAATCAGAGTTCCCAAACTTGCCGCGAGTCAGGCGAGTTCGCCGAGTTGGCGAGTTGAGCCAAGCTCGGTGAGTTTTGCTGACTCGGGACTCGGACTCGGCGAGTTATGGCAAAACTCGTCAAGTCCAAGCTCCAAGACTCGGCCACGACAGGTCAATGTTTTGACTTGTTTGACAAGTTAGTCTCTCCGTTAGGATTCATATATGGAATATAACATTTAAGTATAAGAAAGAGTCCTTATGTCTTTTTCTCTTTCTTATACTTTAAGTTATATTCCATATATATTGTCAATGTTTGAGAGTGGTTTCGGACCTCCATGAGTTATAATGCAAAATCTAGTTTTTGGAGGATCCTTCAAATTTCCAGACTTAGTCAAATTTCAGGCCATTTCAGGATTAGGATGACATTCCAGACTTTTAAGGCGAGTTCACTCTGACCTTGATGTAAGGGACGGGACCTAGGAGGACACTATGCATTCAACCAAGGTTTGATTTAGCAACTTGAAGCGTGACTAGATAATACACAAAAACCCTAGGAATGATCTAAATAACCCCTAATCACTCAACTGACCTAACCTCCTTCACTCCACCTTGAGGAGATCCACCTGATTTGATGACCTTTGAGAAACTCAATCCCTTCAATGCAAAGGCTAAGACACTAAAACGACCAACAACAAAACTAAAAGAGCTAACCCTAGAAAGCAAAAAGTGGGGGTCTTCATTTGCAATGGGGCGATGTGTGAGTACCTCACAACAGGGATGTTTCTTAAAATTTTGAAAAAAGGGGGTGAGTTGGGGGCATTTCCTACATGTCCCCACATCCCAAAAAATTCCCCCATGGGGCACAAGGTTATTTTTGGCAAGGGACATGTCTCTGAGGAGCATATTTTCAAACCCTTCTGGCCTCACAATTCCCCCTTCCATCCAACATATATATAGCCTAAAAACTAAGAGGTCCAAGAAAGACCAAGGTCAACTATAGTCCCAAGGTAAAACCTAAGTTCAACAAGCACACTATTTAATGCTACCATACACAAGCACTCCTTACAGTTTCCAAGTAAAGATGTTCATGATGTCTCATGTTGGTGCTCCCAAAATTTCAATTTGGCCAAAGAAAATATTAAACAGAAGCCCCAAACAAGTAGATACTCTACCAGCATGCCTTTCATGGCATAACAAGCTAGCACACATTATAATTGGGCTTTATTCAATAATGGGTGCATGAAACAAGTTTTAAATTGTTAAAAATCTCTTAATTTCAAGGGTTTTTTTATTTTGCCGAGTCATTGCCGAGTCGTTGCCGAGTCATAGCCGAGTCACGAGTCAAGTGGGCCTTGCCGAGTCCGAGCCGAGTCCGAGTCTGGGAACTTTGGTATAAATGCATGTTTGTACAATGAATCAACCCTTGCACATTTGTGAACTAACAACAAATAGATTCCTTCCAGCCTGCGATGCCCACTAGAAAGCCATGTGTAGTTAAGTTAATTCAAATGCTTAAAACTCTTCATCTTCGATGCACTACCTACATAAGAGTATGATCATTACTTTTTGAATTTATTGTTCATTGGTTTGCAATGAGTTTGCCATTTGTGTGTTTGTCATTGGTCTAAGTGACGAATTTTCTATTCTTACTTTTCTCCTAAGGTTTGACATCAACAAATTGAAATGAAGATTTTTAGGATGTTTTTGACCACCCCTTACACCTTCCTAACCACTTGGCCAACTATCTTGCATCATTTTTTTTTCATTTTGGAGGCAAACATTCTCCCAAGTGCAAGTCCTAATTAGTGGTTTCCAACTTGACTCCATTGGTCCAATGTATGTGACTCAATTTTCGGATTATACCTCTTCCACTAGGAGGCTTCTGGTCCTAAAAGCTGAGGGATTGATCAAATATGGAAATTTCTTTTCCTTATTTCTAGAACCAATTTTTCCTTGCTTTGTAGTTGCCCTTTCTAACCTACCAACCACACTTCATGCTCATCTTGTTGGGTTTGTCATACCTTGTTGAGGATAATATCAGTTTCTATTTCTTCATATTCCACAAGTGCAAAATCTTTCGTGTGTGGCATAATATCATCTTATTTATCAAGCGACAAAGCTTCAAATAATCTCAACTTGTCAACATTAACTATGGAGAAAATCTTCAAATACTTAGGCAAGTACATTCTAAAAACGTTATTACCCACTTGCTCTATGGTATAAAATGAACCATATCTTAATGAATTGAGTTTGTTTGAGGCTATGAAGTCTATCTTTGTTATGTACCTAGGGATATGATATTATAATGTATATAAATGGATGGAGATTCCAACATGTGGCACACATCTCTTAAGTTAGCTATATTGGGTCATGAATTATATTAGGTAATTGGGATGCATCATGTGTTTAGTGGTTTACCCCTACATTATGTTATTAGGAGGTCTATATAAGGAAGGTGATTATCATTGTAAGGGTATGTGTTAAGTATGATATTATGTTTAGGACCTCTTGGAGACATAGCATGGTGTAGCATCTTCTATAAGGAATATTGTATGGAGTTACCCTACCTCAAGGGTTTATTTTATTTCTACATATATTGAATATTAGGGCATCTTGATCCACAAACATCTCTTATGTGGTGTGTGATTGCTATTCTTTGTCTTATTTCCCCTACTATATGTGGGGGTCTTATCAAGTAGTACTAGAGCATGATCTCGGCCCCGACAAAGTAAGAAAATATGAGAGGTCATATTATGAAGGGCATATCTCTTTTCCATTTGGTGATTTTAATTTATTTATAGCATGTTGATCGAGGATATATTGAAGCAGCTATAGTCTAAATTTGAGGCCATTTGGAGCAGATTTGAGGGATTTATTTGGAAAATTAGGTTTTCCACCAAATTTGCTCCAAGGTTAAAAACAAGTTTTTTTTAATTTTTAATTCTTGATTGTTGAATCCTTATAGTTATATTTGAAGGGAAATATATTTTGTAAATTCTTGATGGTTGAATAGAGAACACACCACACAAGGGATATTTGTGTAGCAAGATGCTCTTATATCTATTATGTGTAAATTTGAAGCAACCAATAAAAATTTGTGGTGTGTGATCTCTATTTTATTTTGTCTTATTTCCATTATTATATTGTTCATCTTATCAATCTTTGCCAATTATCACCCACTTGGCATTTGTGCTCAACTTGATGTTGATCGCGGAAACATTTGTATCTTGCTTAGACTCGGACTCTTTCTTGAACTTTAAGATGGATTTGTCTTACCTTATCTATGGTATTTGCTGCATTATCTACCTTTACATACCCTTCTTCCAGTCCTATTGACCTTCCAAGGCATACATCAAATGGGATAGGAGGAAAGTAACTAACACAAGCCTCAAGTGGAGAAAAATTTGTTGACAAATGAATGGCTCTATTATATGTTATTTTTTTGGATCAGAATTTAAAATTACAGAAGTACAAAACAATATCTCTGATATTGTTGAATTAATACAGAATTACAACTGAAATATCTGAAGCAATACGTCAATATGCTGAAGATATTGATTGTGCCAAGGATATCGATTATGCTGAGGATCTCAAGACTTTCCTTAATCACTAGATTTCCCAATGTATTTGATCTGGTTGTTTGCCCTCTCGGGTGAATACTTAAAGCATAAAGTACGTAATGCAGAACAATGCCATAGATATCAGACAAGTATCAGATATATTATTCCATTCATAATTCGTGTCCTTCACAAGTTACAATCAGGAGTATATAAAGATACCGAGGGGGTGCGAGCGCCAACCGTCGCACCGCAACTGCCACCCCTCGGTTGCCAACTAACAAACCCAATTACGACTTAATTAACTATTCTTATTCCCGTATACAATAATGCGGCTAACATCATCCCCCCCAAAAAGAAAAGTCGTCTCCAGGCGACTTACAACAAAATGGAGAATACATGGAGCTCGCAAAAATCCAGAAGAAGAAAAAACTAAGGAAGTGCAGAAGGCGTCCCTGATGAAGAAGGCGCCGGTTGTGGTGTAGCAGTGGACGCCAAGCGCCCACGGAGCTCATACACCTGCTCTGTCCTCCTCTTGAGATCCAGTTCCGCGACCATCTGCCGCTCCATAGCAGTCTTTACCATATAGGCTGCCTCGAGCACCTCCTTATCCTTCTTGTCCACATTTTCCAGGGCACTGACCAACTGAGTCTCCAACAGCTCCCTCGAGGCCCTCTCCTCTTCCAACTGTATCAGCAAGGCAGACTTCTCTGCTACTAAAATGTCCATCGTTGCTTGGTTCTGTGCCATGGTAGCCTCTAGCTCGCGAAACCTGGTAGCCAGCTCCTCCTGAGCTGTTACTGCTGCCACCCTCAAAGCCTCAATTGTAGTTGCCGTCTGTTGTGACCTCTGAAGCTCCAGATAACCTTCACGGAAGGCCTGCTCTACCTCTCTCACCAACGACTGCATCTGGGTCTCGCCAACCCCCTCAGTGAGGCGCCAGGCCTCCAGCATCGCCAGGCTCTTCGTGTCCGGCCATCCGGCACACTCAAAACACCTCTCAAACTCAGCTCGGCATCCCGTGCGGGCAAAGGTCAACAACCCTTCCATCCGCTCAACCATGGTCGCATCGGCCTGGAGCGTGGCAGATGACACAAGCCGCTGTGCTCCCAGAGTCATCTTCATAATAAACTGCTCCAACTCTGCACCCTGCTGACTTCCCACGGGCACCTCCTTTGCTCTGTACGGACTGGTTACTACCACCACAGGGGGTGAAGCAATCCTTTGAACTGCCCTGCTGCTCGGGGAACTCCCTTCCTCGAGGTCAATGACATCCAAGGAATACGTGGTCCGCCCTGGGGATAGAGTGGCCTCTCCTGGTGCCATGGGTGCCATCTGGTAACGGCTCAACCAGTTAGTGAGGTCATCATGAAGAGTTCCTGCTGCTGTCATTGCCTCCTGCATATATCCGGGCAACCCTGGCACATCCTGTCCTGTCACATCCGGCACCTCGTGCACCATGGAAGCCTCTGCACTCGCCAAGGTCTCCACCCGTGGTGGTGTCATGGCTATCGTCGCCCGAGGCTGCTTGAAACTAGGAACTGGTACCGTGGTGACTACACTCACTGTCCCGAAGGACCGCGACACCGCCAACTGACAAGTCTCTGGTAAGCGGGCTGGTGTAAAGTGGACCTGCACCTGTGATGCTACAGTAGACCCTACTGTACCTGCAGACTCCACTACCCCTTCTTCAGGCAACTGGTCGCCCCTTCTCCCTGCCAGTCGGAAACTCCCTCTGCTTACCTGGGAGGTGTCTGCGGATTCCTCCCTGCCACTTTCTGCATCCTCAGCCTCAGACTCTTCTGTGTTAAGACTCCGTATCGAACATGGCGGCCTTCTTTCTTTTTGTACCCAAACGTGCCTCCGTGCCATGTGCCAAGACATCCAAGTGGGACCAATAGAATATGGGTGGCTGGTTTGGTGCAACACGCCCCTGTGGCTCCAATGGCTGTGAGCTCGGGGTGATCTGCGTGTGGACTACGTCCAAGAATAATCCAATGGCGTGATGTGGCATGTAGAACTTCTTGTATTGCAGCGTCATGAACTCGTCCATCCTACCGGCCAATAGTGACGCCCAATCGTATACCACTCCATTGTGCAGCCCGTTCATCAGCACTATCTGTGCAATGGCTATGTCCGACGCACGGGTGGCACCTGTGAGGCGACTCTTCACCATCGACAATAGGCATCGCCATACGCCCTTGGCAAAAAATTGTTTCTTCACTCCTTGACTCTTGCCTGCACTCTTGAGGCTATCTTTCTCGCTTTGGGTAAGGTTATCGCGCAACATCAACTGGAGCAGTGTGGCAAGATTCTCTGGGGATATTTTCTGTGAAGTGTCTATTTTCTTTCCTTTTATCCCCGGTATGCCAAATACCCTAGTGAACTCGCCTATCGTGAATGACACTGTTATCCTCTGATGTTGATAATCAAATACCGATTGGTGGCGATGTCTATCATAGCTGCCAATCATGGCACGCAAAACTACCTCAAAGTCTTTTATCGAAAAAACTGGCATTTGGACGGCCCAGTGTACTTGTGCCTGGCGAAGGCTTTTCTTTATTAAATCATCCTGAGGTGTCTTTGCCCACCAGTTCCGACAATCAATTCCATTCAAACCCTCGAACATAATATTATCTGCCGTTATTTCATCTTTGTCCTTTGTCGCCAAGGGTTTGGGACGATGCTTCTTGCTTTTTTGACTGGTGCTCATACCGAGACTACTTGCAATGCGCACCCCAGATGGTAAAATCCGTTTGCCTGTGTCTGCACTGGTTTCTTTTTGCCCTCCCTGCAACTTGTCTTCTAACGGCTGCAACCGTTTCTGCCAATCTGCCTTGTTCCTGTTTATGTCCATTAGTACCAGATTACTTCTTCAATTTTGCTTTTATAACCTTTTTTTTTCAAAACTAAAACCCGTCTGCCGTAGCGGCACAAACTTGTGCGGCCTGGTGCGGTTGCGGGCTGCGCGGCTGTGCGTGTGCGTGTGCGGCGTGGCGTCGTTCTTCCCCTCGCGACTGTCGTTTTTTCTTCTTTCCCCCTCGGCTGTTGGGGCTTTTATTTGTTTCCGCGGGGCTGTGCGGTGACCACAGCACGGTGGCATCCATCGCCGGTGGCCCCACAGTCGGTGGTTCCATCGTATGGTGGGCCCACTTCTTTTTTTTTTTTTCCCGCCTGTCACGCGGGTGACCCGGGTTCGTTCCCCGGCAACGGCGCCAAAAGTTTGCCCTCTCGGGTGAATACTTAAAGCATAAAGTACGTAATGCAGAACAATGCCATAGATATCAGACAAGTATCAGATATATTATTCCATTCATAATTCGTGTCCTTCACAAGTTACAATCAGGAGTATATAAAGATACCGAGGGGGTGCGAGCGCCAACCGTTGCACCGCAACTGCCACCCCTCGGTTGCCAACTAACAAACCCAATTACGACTTAATTAACTATTCTTATTCCCGTATACAATAATGCAGCTAACACTGGTTGCATGAGTTTTCTTGGTTGAGTATATGCAGCATATAATCCCCACATATAATGCGAATGTGCACAGCAATATTTACACGGACGATTCTATATCCCAATAACCCTGATGAAAGAAGCATAAATACCTGACAATGCCAGTTGAAATGACATGACTCTAGTCGGGGAAGCACGACTAATGCAAAGATTTATGATTAGAACTAATCAACCCAATAGTCAACCGTTCTTTAATCATCCGCTAACTAACCATAATGAATCACACGTATAAAGATTAACAAACAGTTTAGTAAATAAAAATCACAGAAATAATACAGCGATGAAAGGAAATGAATAAAGTTAAGACAGCAGTCAGAAAGATAACTCCTGCTGCTAGAAGAACATCAACATTATTAAGTGTGCTGAATGTAGATCAAATGCTCAACCTGACCTTTAAGATAACCTTTGATTATACCCTCATAGAAGCTGTACCAAAGTTCTATTCACCACCTCTATTTTCCAATTCGTTTGAGGATGCAGCATCATAGATTACTTAAGTTTTGTATCCATTCGATTTCACAAGGTGTATCAAAACTTGCTTAGGTATCTCATATCATGTTCTGAAGTGATACTTTCTGGAAGATCAAAGTGTATACAAACATTCTTAAAGAATAAAATAGCTGCATTGCTTTTGGTTAGATTCTTCTTACAAGTAACTAATATGGCATCTTTGAAAAACTAGCTACAATAACAAAAATGTAGTTATTACCATGTTTTTTCTTTGTCACTCCACCTACAAGTTCTATGGATATACCTCTTCACTATATACCTCTGCCAAATAATTCTGACATAGCCAAAGTGCTAACTGTGGGGAGAAATGGCAGTCTAAAAGGCATATCCGCAAACTTATTTGTTGAAAAAGTCCTACCCATGCTTATGGTTATACTTGATCACTAGATGGAATTGTTGCAAAAATCCCATCCTTTTGTTTTGGCATGACTGCAGCAACTTTGTTTGAGCTAGCAAATATTACAATCGTTGGCGATCACTGTGCCCTAATTAGGTAATGCTTCCATTTCTTTACAACTAAAACTAAGGTATACAACTCCTTATCATATGTGCTAATTACATCAAATATACACCATGGACATCGTTATCTTGGTTAAACATAGTTTGTGGTCTATTTCAACTTTTTGTCATACTCTTTTATTAGCTTTGTAATATCATGTTTACCTTTCTTTAGTACTTACAATTGACTCATGGGTAAACTGTTTGCTTACACATAATGCTAACCTTAGTTTTTTTGATATAACATAATAACTTAATTCTTAATTTTAATTTTTAAAAATCAATGTTAACTATAGGATACCAAAAGTAGGTGGCATAAAATTGGTTGTCATTAAATGACCATTTTTATTGTCCAAAATTATTTTAATCCAACATGTTTTCTTAACTAGTGAATGATTAATTTATCAATTCAAGATAAATTCATGCAAAACAATGACAGTGTTTTCTTTTAAAAGATAGACAACATATATCATTATTTTTCTAGTCGCATGCACTACAATTTTAATAGTTTTAAGCAAGTTCTCATAACCAACTAGAGGAATTTTTAAATTCGAATGCATATTGTATACATGATAGGTATTCTGGTGTCTGGTTGATATCTCGTTGTGGTGCACTGTGGGGCAGAAGGTACAATCTACATGATTGGATCACTTGTATTGAGGTTCTTGTTGGTATTGGAGCATTAGCTCGGTTGGTAGCTTTTATTTGTTTGCTTTCCTTTAATAGGAAAAGGCAAAGGTGATGTATAATATCTAAATTCTAGAAAACATGTTGCATTGAGATGTAAAATTAAAATATTTGTGGTATACTAAATTTATTCTTTGGAAATTATTTGTTATTTCATCAAAAAAATCTGTAATGCTACAATGATACTAGAGTGTATTGTGTCAACTATATGCTATACCTATAATTAATTGTTTGTATTAAATTGAGATCGAATGAAAAATGTATTCCAAAAATGCAAGTACTCTGCTTAAGCTAAGCATGTACATATTTGTAAGTTATAGAATGCCAAATAAACTTGTAATGCTAAGTGTCACCCAATGGTTGTAAATCAAAATTAGTAACTTGAGATATGCAAGTCAATAAATTTTAAAGATATAAGAAGATAAGAAGGAAAAGTGGAGATTTTTTTTTGAAATGGAAGCCACAAACTTTTTCAACTATAATATGCCAAACCAACCCCAAAACTAAAAGTCAAATGCAACAAGTTCACCTTCCCAAAAGGAGTTAAAGAGTTTTTCAAATTTACGTGATTTGATGATGAGTGGTCTAATATTGCAAGGTAAGACAATGTGTTAGTCATAACCATGGACTTGGAGTAATTTAACCTACAAAAAGTTAGCACAAGATCATCACAATCAACTTCATGACGAAAACTACTTGCAACATTTAACATAATAGCATGAAGCTTGCAAGCTAAAATAAATGAGGCTCAATACAAAAGACATCAAAAGAACCAATAACATAAAAAATTTAAAACAAAAGGTTACATCCTAGGGTTTTGCTTGTATATCTTAGGTCTTCAAAGGATATCCTCAATGGTACAATATTATACTCCCACCCATTTCATTGATTTATTGATGAGGGGCTAAATTGTATCGTCAATCCAAATCTTCAAAGGTGTACATAGAATTAATCTCATCAAATGGATTAGTGGAGAGACATTGATTTCTATTAAAAAGTGATTTAGGGTGTTGATGAAATGAAACCAAGGCATGAAATAAATTAAGGTTTACATGGAAAGAAATGAAAATTTTAACATAAACTCACATTTCCATTTAATTTTATATAAATAAACTTATGAACATAAAGTAAAACTTGACAAAGTTGCTTTATAATATAGCTTGGGTTGAAATACATAAAATCTCATCACACAATTTTCAAGGTATACGTCTTTCAATTTACTCTTAGAAGTAGAAATTTTGAATACATTTGAGCTTCGATCAAACAATTATTCTTTGGCAAAGTTTGTTTTCATTGCCTCATAGTAAGGGAACATTTTGCTGCTTATTTCATTTATGAGGTATTGTTGGAGATAATATTGAAAGCATACAAAGTTTTGAAGTATAATGCTCAAAATGTTAAATGAGTATTTTTAAAGGTATTTGTAAATTTGTAAATTTATAAGTTGTATTCTTAGCAATTTTAATTCTATAAATTTAATCCCTTTTAGTGTTTGACTTATAGTATGTTTCTATGGTAACAATGCAATAAAAATGCAGAGATAATTGAAGAGCACATATATCTTTTTTTGGAAATAGTTCATTGTTTCTAGGGTAAAAGTGTAATAAAAATGCAGAGATAATTAAATAGCACATATTTTGTTTTTTATACAATTCATTGATCAGCATTCCATATTTAACCAATAGGATTCACAATGTAATCCAACTAAGTAAGCAACCAATCATGACAACTACCAAGTACCAAAATGACTTCTCACAATAACTAATAAGTTAACAATGTTTATTATCTTATATTCTCCCCTGTAATGGACTTTGCAAGAAAACAAGGAAAAAATATTCATTAGTTATCCTATTTCTCCCCTATAACGAACATTAAGAAGAACACCAAGTAAACTCTGAAGTGTTTGGAAGTGATTATGAGGAAGGGGGCTTATGAAAATAGTAGCAATTTGTGTTGAAGCGGGATAATATACAAGTTCAAACAAGCCTTGTTGAACCGATTCATGAATGTAGTGGTGTTGGATGTCAATGTGCTTAGTCTTGCCATGCAACATTGGATGTTTAATCATTTGGATAGTATTTTGATTGTCACAATACAACATTGTGGGGCCATCTTGAAGTTGAAATTTTTATAACATTCTCCTCAACCAAACAACTTGTTAAGTAGCAAAAGTGATAGCTTTGTATTCAACCTTTGTAGTAGAAATAGATACAATGGGTTGCTTCTTGAATTTCCAAGAAATGATTGTAAAACCAAGACTAAATGTATAACCAGAAGTAGACTATCGATCATCCACAGAGCTTGCCCAATTAGAATCAATATTTCAAACTAGCTGACTTCCTTGGAATGCTGAAATTTTAGCAATACCTCAATGTGTATCCTTAGATTTAAACATGTACTTAGAGACCAAGTTTACTACATATGAAATATTTAGTTTAGTAGTGGTCAAAAAAGAAAACTTCCAATAAATTTTCAATATGGAGTGGGATTGACAAAAGAAGAATCATAAGAAGTAGACAAGTTAACATCAACGCCCATAGGTGCAACCATGAGATTGCAATCTCACATACAAAACTATTGAATAAGATTTGAAACACTTGTTGTGACAAAAAAATACCACCTATATGTTGCCAACCTTCAAGACCAAGAAAGTAACACATGACCTAAATTGATCATTTCAACTATGGAAACCATAGTTAATCTAAATTTAGGAAACAAAAAGGAATTATTATCAGAGTATATTAGATCATCTACATATAGAACAACAATTAGAATATCCTAACCACATTGTATAATATAAAGATTAGGATCAAACTAACTTCTTATAAGACCTTTTTGTTGAAGATAAGAATCAATTTTGGAGTACCATGCTTGGGGTGCTTGTTTTAGACCATATAAAGCCTTCTTCAACTTGTCAACAAATGCTCTTTGGAAGGAACTTCAAAACCTCGAGATTGAGAAACATTAACTTTCTCATCAACATAACCATTCAAAAAAGCACTTTTAACATCCACTTGATAAAAATTTCATCCATTTTGAGTAGTTAAAGACAAGACTAATCTAATACTATCCATCGTGGCTATAAAATCAAAAGTTTTTGAACAGTCAATGCTTTCCTATTGAGTGTATCCTTTTGCAACTAGTCTAGCCTTATATATATGAATAGTTCCATTAGATTTATATTTGCTTTTATAAATCCACTTTGTACCAATATCCTTACTAGGGGAAAATTCAACCAACTCCTGTGTGTCGTTTAGTGGAAACCATTTCATTCTTCATGGCTACGACCCACTCTTCCTTTGCATTGACGTTTGCAATATATTTTGGCTCGTTATTTTGCATAACATGAGTCATGAGAGCATAGTTAACTTGTCTATGGGACCTTGTAATCTTGGAACACACCCCAAGATTCAGATTGAGGGGGCGGGAGTGGGGGTGAATCAATCTTGATCAATCACTTAAACTTTATACCACAAATCAATAGCAACTTAACCTTAATTCTTAACAACAACAATGAAAGATAAACACTGAACACCATACACAAGAGAACACCAAATATATGTCGAAAACCCAAGAAGGGAAAAGCCACGGTGAGAGTTAACTCACAATATATGAACAAGATTACAATATTTGTTTTAGGTACACTATCAAGGAAGCTCATTGCTCCTGAAAGGACTTGCAGGTTGAGGTACACCACCCGAGAGCAAGATATAAGAGACTTGTAGGCTGAGACTCACTACCTCAGAGCAAGATACAAATAACTTGCTAAGGAGACTCACTATCTCCCAACACGGTACATGAATATATGAAACAAGATGAATAAGCTTTTAGTATATTGCCTCCAGCAATCTCCAAGCATGAAGCTGTCCTTGAATCTCTGTCTCAAGGGACCAACTTCAAAACATTCACTGCACACTTTCTCTACCTTTGCATCACATACTCTGCAATTGATATGATCATGTAAACACTCTAATCCACACATTCATGCCACTCATTCACATTGATTTGATCTTCTATATATCATTTTCTTCATCACAAAACATAATTTAGGTCAATCGGGACAAGGGACAAGCATAAGCCCTATCAAGTCAACCACCAAACACAATTGCAGTAAAAGTGGTCCAATCCAGGAGATAGAGAGGACTAAAATATTATTTTACAAATTTCTAAGTGGTCCCAAACATCACATGCGCTAGTACATCCTCCAAAGTTGGCAATAAGGTAATGTGTAGATAAACCATGTAGCACATAACCAATCGGCCCAAAAACATATCTTCCAAATGAATTAAATCAATGCGGATCCCCACAAGTCAGAGTAGGACCCAAATACAACTTATGACAATCTCTAGTGTTGGCATGACCCCTAAAGACATAACACAAGCATGAGAACAATCTGTAATGGCCAAACCATAATAATTACCCTGAACAACTAACACTAGACAAAATGTGGCACGAAATAGATCATCTAACATCATGCAGAGTATGTAAGGACGTTCCTTGAACATCCAAAGACATTCCCAAATACTTATTTCTCATTGCCGCATCAAAACATGTTGGCGCAACACAAAGAGATACAAAACACTTTATTTCGGAAGGCCAGAAGACACAATTATGAACAAAACATCATTATCAACTCTTGCGGACCACATCAGCACTTGTAACTTGAATTGAGACACAACATCATCATTACAAGCATGTCCCCTGAGCTGCAACAATAAAAGCATCAATATGGAGAAATGCAGAGCATTTTTTGAACCAATCTTGATAGATAATCATATTGCCAATGAGCTGAATTACCGACCACATTAGTTACATCATCAATGACTTGAAAAGATAGGAGTGCAACATCCACAGAGCAAACATATTATGTTCAAGTTTGCAAGACCATATCATCAATGCGGAGGAATGCAAAGCATTCTTCCAAACCGTCTTCAACATACATTCCTACACTTACTCTATCAATCATCCAAAGACCAGAATTTCCTAGAAACATCATAAACCATCATCTTGTAGCATACACAAGATCATCACAAACCTAGCTTCTAATCCTCATCTTAATAATCCACAATCACATCTGAATATGGTATCATCATCATTCTTCTAATCCTCATCTGAATGCATCTAATCCTCATCTTAATAACATATTAACATTATGCCATCTTTGCAACTAGCCAAGAGCATCAACACCATTACTGCCATAAAAAATAGCATACAAGGGCAAGCCTCATCTAAACATCTTTACTATCATTGTTCTTCAATGCATCATTATCATCGTCATTGCTCCACAACATCAAGATCGTACCACAACTCCTTAGGTATAGACATCTAACTAGGAACATCTATGCACCATAGTATACAACCATTTCATCATACTGATTGTAGACATTTGACCAAAACCAACATATGAGATCATCATTATCAAACAATCCAATTAAGGACTTCATCAACTACATCACTATCATTTGACTCAACTCATCATCATTAGCATCAATACTATCAATCATGAAATATCAACACCAAGAGGGTGGACATCAAACATGAAACATTTGCTTATCTCATCTGCATTCTTCATTAATGCCAACACAATATGCAACACTTGTCTGCATAGTCTATAACAAGAAACATCAACCATGAATCCACCATATCAGTACATGAGATATCAATCTGCACTATTAACTAGTCACAACAACCAACTGTTATAGTATCATTTCATCATTAGTTGTCAGTAAGAGAGAGCTCATTAACAATAGACCCCAATCAACAACATCAACATGTACTTCCATCATTAGCAGCAACAACAATACAAGCCAACAACATTAATATGAAAATGACAACTTCTAACAATTCCAACAATCTCCATCATCATATCTTTGTACTCAACTGCACCATGTGACATTAATGACAACACTACACTAAGGGTTAACATCAATGACACCACTAAACTAAGGGTTGACATCAATGACACAACTACACTAAGGGTTGACATGAATGACAACACTAAGTCATCAATGACAACAATTGCCAACAATAATAATTTAATCAAACTTAGTATCTAACATGAGTGATGGGGGGTGTTTTTTCTCAACTCTTCTTTGGTATTTTTGAGATTTCCTAGTCTCCACATTTAAGGATAAATGTTTTGCATTATTAATGACTTTTGATTCATCAAACATGAGTAGATGAGAGTCCTCTTCACCTACATCATTCATAGGAGGGTTAGATTTTTTCAAATCAATCTCAATATTTTTAGCCTTTTTATTAGGAGTATAATGTGCTCTTTCATCAAATATGACATCTCTTATTATGATTAATTTCTTATTATATGTTCATATAATCTCTAAGCTTTGTTCTTAGAGCCATAACCAATAAAAATGCATTGGAGACCTTTTTCATCCAACTTTGTTCTTTTTGTTTAGGAATATGTGCATACGAAACACAACAAACACTTTTAAATGATCAATAGATGGTGCAAAATCAGACCAAGCTTGTTTGGGATTCATTGCATGAATTGCTTTTTTGGGGCTCCTATTCAACAAATAAATTGTAATAGTGATTAACTTTGTCCAAGAACTTTTATCTAGATTCTTTTCTTTCGTCATGCTTAGAGCCATTTCAACAATAGTTTTATTCCTCCTCTTAGCAACCCTTTTTGTTGTGAAGTGTAGGAAGTGGTAAACTCTTTTTGAATCTCAAGCTCTCTAAATAAATCCAAAAATATACGTGACCTATGTTCTCCCCCATTATCTGATTTGATGACCTTAATAGATTGACCACTTTGTTTTTCAACTTAATTTTTGAACTCAACAAACTTAAAAACTTTAAATTTATCAACCAAGGAGTAAGTCCAAGTTTTACGAGAAAAATCATCAATGAAAGTGAGAAAGATCTTGGATTTAATTAGTGAAAGAGTTGCCAGAGGACCACATAAATCAATATGAATAACTTCAAGAGGTTTTCTTGCCCTTTTAGATAAACCAATCATAAATGTATTTCTATGTTGTTTTCCAAACAATCATTCTTCAAAACTTCTTATTTATTCTTAAGAAGTGGAAATCCTTAAACCATATGTTTCTTCTTACACAAAAGTAAACCGCCAAAATTTAGATGTCCATACATTTGATGCAATAGTTGACTATCATGCACCTTTGTAGTACTCAAGACCTACTTGCTTATAGAAAAGTGAAGGGGAAACATACAATCACTTATCATTTGTGCTCATGCAACTATTTCATATATGTATGACTTATCATTAATTATACATTTATTCTTGTTAAAAACAACTTGATAAGTTTGTTCAAGCATCTAACCAGTTGATAACAAATTCTATTTTAGAGTAGGATCTCACAAAGTATAAAAAATATGCTTAATTTTACCATTCTTATTTTCTACTTCAATGATTTCTTTTCCTTTAGTCCCATGTGATTTATTGTCACCAAACCCAACAAACTATTGTTTTTCATTCAAATTATTAAATAAAATTTTACTAGAAGTCACATGCGAGAAACAAACGGAATCAACGTACCATAAAGTCTCTTCATTAGAACTTGTATTCAAACAAGAGAAACAAATTTTGAGTATCTTCTATAATATTGTGAGTAGATTGCTTATGCTAGCATTCAAACTCATAATAGCCAAATTTATTAGAATGAAAATATGTAATATGTCTTTTGTCTCTATCAGTATCTCTATTATTACCTCTTTGAAAACTAGAATCCCTTCCACAATCATAGCCCCTGGCTCTGTAGTTGTGACTAGAGTCACCTTTATGCTTAGTTTTGGAATTATAGTCATGACCTTTAGAAGACTTATTTTCCTTTTATGTTTGCCTTAGATACAAATGCTTGTTCTAGAAATTCTTCATTACTTTTCGAACTTGTTCTTTTGCTATTGGTAGAATACCACTTAATTCATCAATTGTCATGGATGTAAGATCTTTTGAAATTTCTGTGGTTGAAACAAGATCATCAAATTTGGAAGACAGACTTCTTAAAACTTTTCAATCACATGTTGATTACTTACATAATCTCCTAGAATTCTCATTTGATTTATAATCCTTTAACTTTTATCAAAACTTCATTAATTGGTTCATTTGAATTCATTTTAACATTTTCAAAACATTTTCTTAGTTTTTGCAACTTAACAGTATGACCACCTTGATATGCATCTACAAGACCACACCATGTCTATTTATAATGTACAACACTACTTATCCTTGGAAAATTGATTGAGTTAGTGCACCTTGAATTAGAAAAAAAAGCTTGATTATCTTTAATTTTATGTTTTCTTATGTATTTGTCCTTTTGTTGATAATTTATCATTTTTATTCTATCGAACATTTATGCAATATCTAAAATGTCTATATTTATACCGTCATCCCTGACTATTCAGAACTATTTGACCTTTCACCCTATTTTGAAATTGTTATCTTTACATTTCTCCATCAGCAAAAATAAATAATTTCTATCTTTACACATCTTAAATGAAATTGTTTTAGAATTTTGTTGTTCTTCTCTGATTTGATCATTAATTCAATAGAAAAGATTCTATCTTTGTCTTACATTATTTGAAAACTTCATCATCATTATGCACAGTCATAATAGCGCTTCTTTTTCATTCCTCATTATTCTCTATAACGCAGCTAAATTTCCATTCTTACATGAATACACCTTTGACCACAAACAAAAAGAAAAGTATTTTGTTCTCCATTCAATTCTTCTTACACCTTTGACCACACGCAAAAAGTATTTTGTTTGTCATGCGCTCCACTCCATTCACACAATGATTTTTGGAGAATTATCTTATGTTTTTAATACTTATGCTGTCCCACGCATTGTAGCTATTTCACTCCATGCAACCCAAAAAAAAGCGTTCTATGCACCTCTTCATTGTTTATTCCCCTCCATTCTATTTTCCTATGCAATCGTTTTATTTGTGGCCATTCAACATGTAGAAGTGCAATCTCCATTGCTATATACACAATGATTTCTGTAGAAGTGCAATCTTCATTGCTATATACACAATGATTCTTGTAGAAGTGCAATCTCCATTGCTATATACACAATGATTCTATACAAGTTGAAGCGCAATCTCCATTGTTATATGTATAATGATTCTATATAAGTTCACTTTGTTCTACATTGTTATGCACTTTTGGGTTTAGGTATGAGATCAAGAAAAATAGTCACTCATTTTTTTGAGTAGCCTTTTATATCTGGTTCAATAATAGTCACTCATTTTGTGCACCTCTTCGTTGTTTATTCCTTTCCATTCTATTTTCGAGTGCGATCATTTTATTTGTTGCCATTCAACATGTAGAAGTGCAATTTCCATTGCTATATACACAATGATTCTATACAAGTTCACTTGTGTTCTGGCATGTTATGTACTTTTAGGTTTAGGTATGAGACCAAGAAAAATAGTCACTCATATTTTATAGGAGCTTTTTATATATTGGTTTAATTCATTCCATTGGGATTGGAACATACAATCATGTTTAGATTGTTTGTTGTGTATTTTTTGTCATGTTTTCTTGTTAATATTTCTAATTTTTTTTTCTTTGTATATTCCTTCTGCAAGCTATTGAAATCATATTGAGCTATTGCTTTCACTTTCTTCTGGAGGGAGCAATATTTTTGTAAACTTTTAATATCATATTCTTAATATCTTTCTCACATTATGGTTTAAACTTTCTTATTAACATTTGTATTTTTTAATTGGTATGTTTAAATTTGTCTATTACCTTATTTTTCTTTTGTATATATAATATAAAATTATAATTATACAGATCAAAATTATTCTACTATTATTTTTATCACATAATTATTTAGTTGTTGATTGTACACCGATCTAGTCTAAATGCACACACATTTTTATCAACTATTCGTAGAAGTTAAAAGACTAAAATGTGGGTTTGACCACTTCGATAGACTCCTATGTAGTCATATTCTTTTCTCTTTTCTCAAACCTAGATTGCATGGTGATTCTTCTCTTGGGATTTGATTAAATATCCTTTGATTTTATAGTCCAAACTCTCCTTTTTCTTGGGCTTTGGTGTATCCACTTTATTTAGTATGCTATTTAACTCAATTGTAGTAGTACTTGCCTATGGTCTTCTTCTTTGGATACATTAACATCTATCCAAATAGGTATTGAAGATGCAAAGTCAACTATTTGTTTCTCTATTACATTTGTTGTCCAATATTTTGAGAATTAATATGCTAGTCAAATGAGGTTTTTTTTCTTTTCCTAATATTTATTCCAACACTAGATCTTCATTTATATTATACATTAATGCTTCTTCTACATTATTCTCTTCTTTCACTATATAGGGATTAAGGTCATATGCAATCATGTAAATAGAACTCATTGCAACACTTGGTGTACACCTAAACCTTATTTTGGCTATTCCACTAGTACATTCGGAGCTGATTTCCGATGGCCATTTGTTGGATTTTCGATGAATTTTCGTCGGAGTGTCGACAAAATCCACCGTCGAAAACTTGGCGTCGGATTGGTCGACGATGCCATGCCCGTCGGAAATTCGACAATCCAATGGACTTTGCCGACGGTCAAAGAAGTCGTCGGTCGAAAGCTTGGTATTCATCGTAATTCTGACGATGATCATTTTTATAAAAAAATAAAATAATTATCATCGATATAAAAGAGCCATCGAAGGAAGGAAACACTGAAAGGACTCACCGAAGATAATAACTTCATCGACAAAAGATATGCGATTTTTTGTTGATCTAACAGTCTGCGTTGATTCGCGACCAAAAAGTGCTCAAAACTTAGTTTTCGCAAAGTAGCGAATGGCGAAGGTGGACTCGACATATAGGTTTGGACCAAAGCTAAACACCAATCAAGTTTCATCTGATCGGACGAACAACGTGGTTTCGTGAGATCAAGCTGAATGTGTTTTAACCTTCGCGAAGTGGCGAAAGGGTTTGGCGGGTCCCAGAGATAAGCGGTCTTCTTTGGTTAAAGAATGATCGGGTTCGAAAAAGATCAATGGCTCGCGTTGATTCGTGGCCGCAAGCCAAACGAAGTATAATGTTCGCAAAGTCGCGAAAGACAGGTGGAATTCACACGGAGGTGTGACATGGCATAACAGCTACCGCTTTTTGTAGAGCTCGATAGCGATGTGTCGAATGCCACGTGGCTCTAAAAGTGGTTGAGGGCCCGCCTAAGGTGTAGGGTCCATTTGTCATTTACCTAGGCGGTCCCTTTAAATATTTTACTCTTGTTCGCTTTTAATCTGCCTTTTCTAATATCTGTCGGGCCTTATAAGTATCATACGATTTTCTATTGATCTGACGGCCCGCATTGATTCGCGACCAAAAAGTGCTCGAAACTTAGTTTCCGCGAAGTAGCGAAAGGCGAAGGTGGACCCAACATATAGGTTTGGACCAAAGCTAAACACCGATCAAGTTTCATCTGATCGGACGGACAGCGTGGTTTCGTGAGATCAAGTTGAACGTGTTTTAACCTTCATGAAGTGGCGAAAGGGTTTGGCGGGTCCCAAAGATAAGCGGTCTTCTTTGGTTAAAGAATGATCGGGTTGGAAAAAGATCAATGGCTCGCGTTGATTTGCGGCCGCAAGCCAAACGAAGTATAATGTTCGCGAAGTCGTGAAAGACAGGTGGAATTCACACGGAGGTGTGACGTGGCATAACAGCTGCCGCTTTTTGTAGAGCTCGATAGCGATGTGTCGAATGCCACGTGGCTCTAAAAGTGGTCAAGGGCCCGCCTAAGGTGTAGGGTCCATTTGTCATTTACCTAGGCGGTCCCTTTAAATATTTTATTCTTGTTCGCTTTTAATCTGCCTTTTCTAATGTTCGTCGGGCCTTATAAGTATCATGCGATTTTCTATTGATCTGATGGCCCCCGTTGATTCACGACCAAAAAGTGCTCAAAACTTAGTTTCCACGAAGTAGCAAAAGGCGAAGGTGGACCCGACATATAGGTTTGGACCAAAGCTAAACACCGATCAAGTTTCATCTGATCGAACGGACAGCGTGGTTTCGTGAGATCAAGCTGAACGTGTTTTAACCTTCGCGAAGTGGCGAAAGGGTTTGGCGGGTCCCAGAGATAAGCGGTCTTCTTTGGTTAAAGAATGATCGGGTTGGAAAAAGATCAATGGCTCGCATTGATTCGCGGCCGCAAGCCAAACGAAGTATAATGTTCGTGAAGTCACGAAAGACAGGTGGAATTCACACGGAGGTGTGATGTGGCATAACAACTGCCGCTTTTTGTAGAGCTCGATAGCGATGTGTCGAATGCCACGTGGCTCTAAAAGTGGTTGAGGGCTTGCCTAAGGTGTAACCAGCAGTTATGTGGGAATAGTAAAAGGGAACACGTGGCGGATTAAGGGTGGAAAAAAAAGGAGTTTCCAGGGCTAATGGCCGACTGCCATGTGATGTTTATTAACCGAAGAACAAGTGGGGTAAGTAATTCCCGGGTAAAGGGCCCACTTAAAAGGCATTCATCTCAAGATTGATCCAACGCTTCTCGTTGTTTCGTGGCCCTAAGATGCCCATAGCTTAACCTCAGCGAAATGGCGAAAACCGTTAGCCGTCAAGATGAGGCGCGGTTAATTAAAAGGATTGACAGTCCTGGTTGGAGTTAAAGGCCGGGTGATTTGAGTTTGATCTAACGCTTGGCGCGGCCTCACGAAGGAAAAGTGAACGACTATTAAAGTCCGCGAAGTGGTGAAAAGGAGGTAGGGCCCGACACTAAAGCAAAGAGATCAAACGGAGATAAAGGCGATGCAAGTTCTCGTGATCCAACGACCGGCGTTGTTTCGTGAAAGAAAAGAGCACGGGTTTTATGTTCTGTGAAATAGCGAAAGAGAGAAACAGAGGAAAGACTTAGAGGAATTATGACCCGTTGGAGCCAGTTTTGAATTCGATTTGGCGAATTCAATTCTGAAAAGAAAGCCGAAGCATGCAGAGTTAATTTCTAAAACTTAAATGCCAACTTGTCCTTTTTGAGTCCACATCAACTTGATTGGTAGGTATTGTTTCATCGAAGTTTGTTGCAGGGCGAATTGTTGCAGAGCGATTTTCTTCAGGCGAATAATCAGGTTTCTTGTGCTTTTCTTGATAACTCTTGGTTTGTTCTCAAATACTGTTGTGTGAATTACTTCATTAGAGGTTTGTGCTAGTTGCTAGTGGTATAATTGTTTGACTAGAATGGCACCCAGAAGAGAATTGACAGGGAAGGTGAATTACTAGGACCAAAATATTTGTGATGATTTTTTAGAGCAATTAACCATGTCCACCAATGTTGGGGCTAAGACTAAAGAGCTAGTACCTAATAACCCTCGTCTAAAAATTGGAGATGGCCTTTATGATAAGGGTAATTGGTTGAGGGACCCTGAAATAGGATTGTCAGGCTTAGGACTCTTCAAATTCGGTTTTGGGCAGAGGAATTCCCTAGCTCCTTTGAATGGCATATGGGAGCAGGATGTAGGAAAGCTTGTGGTCCCAGGTGTTTTTATGGATGTAGATCTGTTAGCCCTAATTGCACAAAATTATGACTCTGTGGCAAGATGCATCAGGAACATAAAGGGATCAGTCTTGATTGAGATAAATGAAGATGAATTCAGGAAAGTGTTTAAACTCAGTGAGTCCTCCAATTTGTTAGAACCTATTGACTTTGAGTCGTTAGCCTAGGTTTACAACACACAAAGGAATCATCTTAGAAGTGGCCCATTGAAAGAATTCTTTGTAAAGATAGGGGGGTTAACAGTTGTAGGCCCCAACACAATGGAACCATTCTCTCTCAACCTATTCACTCTGAGAGCTAAGGGCATGTATTGGGCATTATGCCAGATTTTTGTTGAGGATGCTGAAAAGAATATGCCAACCCATTATATGTTAATGATTGCACAAATTCTAAACCCCTCCCTAGCAATAACATTTGATTATGCCTCATACCTTGCTGATGCAATTCGTAAAGGGCTAGTAGGAATAAAAAATAGTAAGGTGGATAGGCCATTTGGATGGTACTCCATGTTAATGCATATGCTTCTGTTCAAAGGGGCTAATTATTTTGGAAAGGAGATGGACTTGATTAAGGTCAAGGATAAAGAGGAGATGCCAGTGCAATTGTGGAGTACTGTTCTATCTTGGGATAGAGAAGATGCAAGTTATTTAAAGTTTGATAGATGCTTTGCATCTAAAATTAGGATTCTTCTATGCAGAGAAAACCCTAGAATTCCTAAGGCTCTTTTGGAGTTTCTCAGACCAAAGGAGTTTTCAGAGGATATCAAGATTGTTCACAATTGGGGAGACATATATTTGTACCCTGTGTCTACTATTTTTAGAGTGTTTGGATTTAGAGGCACCCCCTTTTTACTACCCTATCAGGTCCCATTGAAGATAGGGATTGTAGAAGTCCTGAGACAAATTGGGGGAGTACAAGAAGCAGAGCTAACCAATAGAGGTAAAGGGACTATTTTCCCAACTATTACCATGGCTCACCATTTTGTGATCACTAAGGGTGGATGGAGATTTTTTGAAGAATTCTTTATAGGCTGTCTACTGCAGTGTCAAGATGTGCAGACCCCGAGGATTTTTTCAATGGCATGTTCAGAAAAAGAGTAGTGTGCAGAGGTAGGCCACATCAATTTCAGTTCCCAGAAGATCTGATTAGAAATGAATTCAGCTTAAATGAACAAGAAATGAGGAAGGAGAAGTGGGTGGCATATAAGAAAGCACTTGATTTTATCCTTCAATTTGACACTGGCTATGACCCCCTTTCTAGCTTCAATCCATTTGAGGAGAAAATAAAATTCCTGATTCTTTATTTTGAAGATCTCATGCAAACCTTAAAAGAAAAGAGGGAGGCCATAATGCAAAATGAGCTTGATAAGACTAAGATGGTATTGGCTAAGCCTGCCTTTGCTAGAGATATCCCACCTGGTGACTATGTAAAGCACAAAAGGTCAAAGTACACTGTGATAATGCCAGTGACAGGTGAGCCTTCCACTTCAAAAGGGAAGAGGAAAATTGAAGATGTCATTGCCATCCAAGATTCCCCTAAGAAGCAGAGAGTGGGAAAGGAAATTGAAACTGATGAGCCTCAATATTCTCCATCTCAGTCTCCTATCCACATTGGAGATGAACAAGCTGTGGCTGAACAATTATTGCAGTTAGGGAGTCTCGGTGAGATTGCCTATACCTATGAGGAGACCCAAGAGGGGATGCCAGAAGAGCCACCTAATGCTGAAATGGATTTGACTGATGGTGAGTTAAAGGGCCAAGAAATGGACCTTACTGTTAAGCAAGCTAGTGAAGAATTCCTAGCTGACAATAATTTTGTCACATCAGGAGCTTTTATACAGTTTCTATGGAAGCAAAATATTGATCAATTCAAGACTAGATGTGAACAGAGGAAAAGTGAACAGCCTCTTAAAAATACAACTTAGGTAGAAGAAGAGGCTAAGCAAGAAATGATGGAGGAGTTCAAAGCAATCACCCCTGAGAAAGGAAGAGAAATGGTAGCAAAGGCTGGTGTGTTGATTCTCCCTGAATGGGATATAGCTGATGCCTTAGTGCTTGATGCAGTGAGGAAAGAAACAAAGCCTATGGAAGGAGTGACATTCGACAAGGATAATGCTGCTCTTGTCATGTGGTCTTTAAAGAAGGATGAAAACAAAAGAAGGAAGGATGCATCAGATTCTAGCCTCTTAGGAGGCATGATAGTTAAAAGAGTCCAAGACACAAGGGTAGTGGAGGTTGCAAGCACAGTCCTAGAGACTGCAAAATTCAGTGTTGCGGTGGCAGAGAAAGAGGCACAAGAAAAGGCTAATCTCCAATTGAATTTGGAGACTATTTTAAAAGCTTACAATGATGCTAAAGAAGGAATAGCCATTAGAGACAACATAATTGCTAGACTCCAGAGTCAACTGGCAGGTCAATATCATCCCAGTGAATCTTCCACACTCATGATAGCCTCCTCTCTAGCAAGACCCCCTCCTACTAGTCCCATAATTGAATATCCCCCTTCTCCTATGCCTTCTAGTTCCCAATTACCTGAAAATGTCCAACATGAGTTGGAAAAATTGAAACAAGCTCAGACATTGTATGCAAACAAATATGAGGAGAAGGTGAAAGCCACCATCTTGAAGTTTGCTAACTCAGTGAAAACCTCCAATGTATACATAAATATGAAGAGGATTCTTGAGATTTTGATCAAATTTAGAGAAGAAGAAGCCACTTTGGAACCAATCCTGAATAAGTGGGTGCCTAGAGGTAAAGAGTTAGAGCTCATGTGTTCTTCCCATGCAGATGCAGAAGAGAATGACAATCTAAGGTCCACATGTGAGTTTATAAAAGAGATGAATATTCTTTTAGTGGAAGGAGCAGGTATAAAAAGAAAAGCCCAACTTTATAGGAAAGAATATTCAAATCATAAATTTGAAATGTATCCAAGAGGTTTCATTGGTCCTGTCTAGCTAAAGGAAGAGAAGACTTGGTTAAAGGAGGTGGACCACAATTTGTCCCTAAGGGTCAATCAGATTATTAGTACTGATGACACATCCTTATTTGTCCAAACAATTGAGGAAATTGAAAAAGTGAAATCTCATTATGGTTTCATAGAAACAAAGATTGGGCATGTACGAGTCACTTGGAAGTGGCTAGAAGATATGAAACAGAAGATTGCTAGTTTTACTTGGCCTAGTGATGATGTGTATCAAGACTGGAAAGATAAGTATATGGGACAAAAAGAAGATGCTCAGGAGCAGTTACAGGAGGTTGCAATAGAACAACAAGTAGAGGAAGCCTTAGATGCTGAAAAGGACTTATAACCGCTTCTTGAAAAGGACCGATTGTTTGTAACAAACTTTCTTTTGAAGGGTCCAAAGCTTGTATGTATCCATACTATTATAAATGGATACCAGGACTCCTAAAAAAATGATCGCAAGTAATTGTAAGAAAACGCTGCAGAAATTTGTCTGAGCTTTTTTCTAGTCTTATGGAGAATACTCTGAGTTTTATAATATTTTCTCAAAATTAATATCAATATACAAACTATCAACTTTCGAGCCTAAATTTTGTGTTGCCTTATTGTCTACTTGTAAATATTTACTGTTTTCAATATGAGTAATCTAGGGTTATTCATTTGAGTATGGATTGTAAGGCAATCTTAAATAGAGGCGTTTCTTAGCTTTTCTTTCCAGGAGGGAAATTAAATATGCATGAAGCATTTCTATCAGTAAATTCCTTGTGGGAGATTTTGAATTTGATGAATGCAGTCTAGTTTGATAAGGGTAAATTCTTATGTATGTCAGGTATATGTGGGGTTTTATAGAAGCGGAGGTGATGGGATGTGTGGAGATATTTGATTGTGGGAGTATTGTTTAAACTTAGATGACTCTATGGCCTGGATAAGGCATTGGTATGCATACAAGAAACATATAGTTCTATTAAGGCACAAGCATCAAAGTTAGAGGTTATGACAACTAGTGAAAAACATCAAGAACAAAAAGTTTAGTCTCAAGCATTAGGAGTTGTAATAAAAAAACTTACAAGGATGAGGCATATTCATAACTTTTGCAGTCCCACCTTGGATATCAACACTAGAAGCAACTCATATCTGTTGGACCCTGCAATTAAGATTCAATATACATTATTCAATAAGATTAACTGTGCAACATAATGAAATATTGAAAAGTGTGTTACCTTGTTGAGCTTCGCTTGGTTTCGAGAATTTTAATATTCTCTACTTAACAGGGCCAACCACGTGAAGGTGGAAGCTCATTTGGCCCCTCCCCCCCCCTAACATCACTCTAAATTCCCCATTAACATCTTATAACATTCATTCATTAATTCTTTCTACCATTAATAAAATATAGCATTCATTCATTAATATCACATAACGTTCATTAGCACATAACATTGATTAACATTAATTAACATGCAACATTCATCAATATTAATTAACACATATCATCCATAACCATTAATTAACACATAATTACATTCACTAACACATAAAAATCAGTCATTATAAAATAAGTTAGATTACAATCATTTCTTTCTTTGTTTTTTCTTTGAAGCTATGAAAAGACTAAGTGGAACATCGGTGTCTTCATCATTTCCCCCCTCTACAGATGTTCCACCAACTGCTCGTGATCTCAATGTATGCCTAGTCCTATACTGAGGACAAGGACACTGAAGCGAAGGGGGGTCCTCTGCAATAACAAAGAAATGGATTAATTTCAAAAAAATAAAATTATTGTTACAAGTATTTCATTAATTTAGAGAACATAATTGCTGTGCTCTTTACCTGATGGGGCCACATCATTTTGTGTAGCCTCAACCTCAACATGCTGAACACCAATTGCAATTATATTTGTTTAAAGCAATAACAGTGGTCCTCTTTACCTGAGTGGGGAACATCACGTTCTTGAGGTTGTGTACCCAGATCATGCTCCACTTGCTCACCACCGACTACATGCTCTAAAATATTAACAAGAAAGGTTACATTAATTACTACTCTAATTACAAATTAAGATGTTTAATTGTATTAATAGCTAGATTAATAAATTTGAATAGCAAATGAATACCTCCACTACTCGGATGCACATCCGGACCTTCACGTGCAGGTGGTGTTTCACAATTAGCAGGCTGCATTCCAATGACATGTACATTGATATCATTGCTTGCTTATTTAAAACAAATATTGTCACTTTATGTTGGAACTCAACATCAATTAGATTATTGGTAAAGTTGTAAAGCGGAAAAATCGAACCCTAGTTGTTCTCCCCTCCCCAACTCCAAGGAGAGAGAAGGGAGAGTCACTAGGGTTGATGGTTTTCACTTAGGAGAGACTTTACATTCAAAAGAGGGGTTGAAACCCACAAGATCCAATCCCACACAATGCAAGATTGGATTCTAAATGAGTTTCAAGGGTTGTGACATCAAGGATACCCTCTTTTGTAAAGAATGTAGATAGAAAGATTGAACTAGGAATGCATGTAAAGTAGGAAAGATTCGCTTATAAACAGAGATAGGGATATGGAATGAAGCTCCGGACCTGGAATTAGTAGTAAAATGTCGAGACGGTGTTGTTCTGCAAATTTGAGCAAAAGTTGACTGGACGATGGCGCCCGGCGTGCACACGGTCCTCCGAAAAATCCGCGAAACGAAGGGGGATCTGTTCGTCTCTGCACAAGGATTCCAGATCTTCAATTACAGCCGCGTACCTGCAACCTACACACAGAAAAGAGAGGACGATTGGGGGGTTAGGGATGAGGGGTTTGCCTTTAGGTCAAACCCCGATTTTGGAATTAACCAAGAAATGAGAATGCTGTAAATGTAAATGTTTGTAATGTAAACAAGTACTGATACCTTGTTGTAAGAATGTTTGTATTCTTACATGCAAAGGTGTAATGTATGTAGTATGTTGTATGTGATCTCCTCTTCAATGGTTGAATCCTTGTCTTGAATGCAACACTTAGCCTTGAATGGAGACTTAGAATGATCAATTGCTTGAAGAAATGCTTGAATGCTTGAATGCTTGAATGCTTGAATGTTTGAATATCGTTTTCGCCTTTTTTCCATCTACCAAAATGGGAGAGGAAATGTAGTTTATATACTTGTCAATTAGGGTTGATAGACTGATTTTCCCGACCTTAGGCCGACCAGGAAACATTATTTTCCAATTTGCAAACTTAAAGACCCGAAGCCCCATAAGAGACCGGGCCCAAAATAGGGCCAGGGACCAGGGCACTGGGCGCCATGGTCCTGGGGGACCAGGGCGCTGGGCGCCCTAGTCTTGAAGGACCAGGGCGCTGGGCGCCATGGTCCCACCTCCCAGGACAGCAGGGTGCAAGGAGGATCAGGCTAGGGTGCTGAAAAATGCAGTTTTTGGTGTCATAAGCAAGTTTCGGGGTCTCCATTCAGGTTCAGTGTTGCGCCGCCATCGTGAAGACCCAAATGCGGTCGAAATTGCAAGTGTCACAATTTTAGGATGCTACAAAAGTATTCAATTTGAAACAACTTCCATTTAGCATATTTACCTATGTGACGGATGCACTTGAATGTTGTGTATGCCCACTCAATTCTCGTAGCTGATCAGCCATGGCTGAATAGCCTTGTTGGTAGGCAATTCTTTTGTCATCTTCTGTGGGCGCTCTATTGAATTCAGAGCCCTGCATTTTTGCTTGGTACCGTGAATTTTGCTTGCATTGTTTGAGACAAGTTATTGCATGGTATGTTTGCAATTTATTAATATTTTGAGACAATATGGGAGTTTACATGAGATACTTACAATTCGTGCAGCAAGTTTCATGTAACCACTAGAGCAGAGTTTGTGTTGCCCATGCTTTACTTGCCTTGCCTTGGTTGCCTTTGACGTGTCACTCAGTCTATAAAAAGTTTGAAATATGTTAGATTATATAAATATAAAGAGTAATTAATTAGTACATAATTACATTCTTAATAGTATCCCGTACCTTCTTCTGGCGTCTACTGGTGTATTTCCTTTTTTCCTTTCAATTCTCTCCTTGGCATCCAAAATCAGGTCCTTCCACTCCCTCTTTGGAATCATGGGGGGACGCTCGTACTTTAGGTTCCTCTCCAAATGGGTCCTGTATTGGTCCCTCACATACTTTAGATATGTGCCAGCTTTTTCAAGGAGCTTGGTTTTGTCAAAGGTGTCATTTCCAAACCACTCAACCATTTGGTTTGTCAATTCATCTTTTAACCTTTTTTCTTGGTCATTCCACCTTTTAAAGCAAAAACAAACCTGTTAGATTCAGAAAGGAACTGACGCTACATTTATTACACTTCAAGAAATGGATCAAAGGAAAAGTATTCTAGCAATGATATGAAATCAAGAGTGGATAAGGGTTAGTTCACATATGATGTACCACCTTTTACGTATGGTGGGCCCAAATATCTGCAATGCAATGTCACTAAGATGTTTATAGAAAATATCATTGCCTGCAAAAAATTCATGGGATCATTAGTCCAAAACGAGTGATCATAAAGTAAATTACAATTAGAGTATATATAATAATAATTTTAAAGTACCTGGAACCTTTTGTATCTTTAAGGGAATCATTTCTTCATCGCTCACCACGAATGTGGCCTGCAATGTTCCCGTACTAGCAATACGAGAAGATCCAGGAAACGATGCTATGTTATCAGCAGTAGTTGCCTGTGGCACATCCTCATGTGCATCTCCTCCTGCAAAAAATGAATCCACTATGAAATGGCATTAGAATTCAAGAAAGAACGCTTGAAGGGAAATAAACACATGACAGAAGATAGAGCAAAAGAGGGATCTACCAACAGTGGGCGGGCCAATATGACGTGCACTAGAGGATGTCTGCATGCTATGTGTTGTCGACATTGCAGAAGAAAATACAAGTGAGGGTGACCTCTAATGAGGCGGCATCAACATTTGCACAGTAACATTGACAGCACCTAAAGAATAATACATTAAATATATCAAACATTAAATATATGAAAAGTGCAAGAATTGTAAACAAGGATGAACCTTTATTTTGAAAATTGACAGTATGAAGTATGATTTGTTTTGGGTACTCAGAGTGATAAGCCAAGCAAGTGATAATACAAGAAAATCGTCATCACCTGATCCTGCAACACCCTGATCGTAGGAACGACTTTCATGAGGGCGGATAAATTGCTGTAAAAACAATATGTACATATTTTAGTTAATGACATAAAAAGAGAATAAAATATAAACCATTATTGAACTTTTGTTATAATTAAAGCTTTCATTAATGCTTGCAAGTTTTTTGTTTTCTTATACAATAATTCCACCCTCTGTCATATCTCATCAGTGGTAGGATGCACGACTGCCAAAGCAACAATCTCTTTTCTAATTTTTATAAGAGGCATTTTAAAGAATTTCACAAGGTCTGTGGGATCTTCAGGGTCATCATTGCTTAGCCCTAATGATTCCACATCAATAGAAAGGTGCTCAGGTACTGCAACTCCCTTTCCCTTTCCCTGAACATCCGTCTGTGTCAAGAATATCATTAACAATTACAAAATTAGTATAAATCACTAAAAAAAAGAACATAATAATGTAACACTTTGCTTCTACGTAATTTGTACAATTACAATGAGGTTTACCTGCTCAGTAGAAGTGTCGCAAGGTACATCTCTGTCTGCGATATGTGATGGATCCATGTCGGCCTGTGACAAAGAAAAAATATAAAAAACGTTAGCGAAATTACATCATACACAACATGAACAACATGAAATTTGTAGACAAAAAGAGTATTAAATATTAAAAAGATGTTGTCATCAAAATCATTGTAAATTTTTTAATTCCTTACCTTTACTTTATGTAGACTATGCAGGATCCTCAACTAAATGGTCACATAAATAGTCACATAGCTAATAAACAATCCAATTTCCATAAATAAACACAGTTCAAAAATTGTCACATAAATAGTCACACTCCCTATCTCCATATCCATATTAAAAGGTGCATCATGAATTAATTATGTAATGGCATTAGAATTCAAAACAAAATGAATTAATTATGTAAAAAAAATTCTATCAAGAAGTCAATATTAAATAGATAATATACTAATCGCATTCCTCATACATTTCATTCTTCATCATCATGAACATCAAGGTCATCATCGCCATCATCATCATCACCATCATCATCATCATCATCATCATCATCATCATCATCATCATCATCATCATCATCATCATCATCATCATCATCATCATCCTCGTCGTCGTCATCGTCGTCGTCGTCGTCATCGTCGTCGTCGTTGTCGTCGTTGTCGTCATCGTTGTCGTCATCGTCGTCGTCGTCGTCGTCATCATCATCAACGTCTTCGCCATCATCATCACCATCACCGTCATCATCATCATCATCATCTTCTTCTTCTTCTTCTTCTTCTTCTTCTTCTTCTTCTTCTTCTTCTTCTTCTTCATCGTCATAGTGAAATTGTCAATCGTGATCATCATCCACTTCATCTTCTACTTCTTCGGTATCTTCTTTTTCCATCACATTATACTTTATCGACCTTCCTCTTGGATCATGTCTAACAACAAATGACCAACCCGGTTTATGTGGAACCTCTGAGTAAAATACTTGCTCACATTGGCTTGGAAGAACATAGGGCTCATCCCCAACTGGTTCAAATGACCTTGTATTTAGCATTATAAAACCATTATCATGTTCAATAACAGTTCTATCAGGATCATTTTTATTCAATTGTAGCCTATACCATTTGACGACGAACAAAACTAATTTGAAGGAATTAAAGTCACACTCAAGTATATCATCCAAAATGCCATGGTATTGATTTGGAGACTATTGAGGATGAATGTCATTTCTCGATGAAATATTTTTCACCTCAAAGACTGCAGTGATGCCAGAATCACAAGTTTTCTTCGTGTCATCCAACTTTTTAATGCAAAATTTATGACCATTGTAGCACATAGCATTGTGGTGTTTGACCTGCGATATGTCAAACATGTAAAATTTATTGCATTGTGAGTTGATAAACATATGGGTGATTAATAAATTTATACGTACCTGTTTATCTCTTAAACCATATGCTAAATCAATTTCCCTTTGCATAACATTGGAATCTCCATTATGATGTGCTTCTTTAACCAATGAAGCCACACCTTCCCATGTTAACGTGCGTCCAGAATGTTGACAACGTTCAATCCATACCATCATCCAATCAAGATTGTTTGCAATATACAAATGTAGTGCATCCCACTCTCGACCAATTGTACAAAAAATAAATAGATGTCTTACAGTCGATTTATTTTGAAGATTAAGAATTAATTAACTACAATAACATCTAATAATTACCTCTCACTTTCCTCAATCTACCTTTCCCCATCAAGTACTCCCCTTCGAATTTGTTAATGGTGTTGGGATCCCAAATGTGATCCACGTGGATCTTTGTTGCAAACTTAGGAAGATATTCAGAAATGTACACCATAGTCTGGTATACCATATATCCCTCCACCATAGAACCCTCAGGATGTGCTCTTTGTCGAACCAAAGCCTTCAAAAATTTCAAGTGCCTCTCAACCATCCACATTGACCTAGTGTGTACGGGTCCACACAATTCAATCTCCTCAACTTGGTGTATGAGGTAGTGTTCTTGTGCATTGAAAAAAGCTGGAGGTAGACACTTTTGCATTTCACACATTAAATGAGGCATTTTTCTCTTCCAATATTTTATATCGTCTTTATGGATTTCTTTTCATGACAACCACCTACAAGGTATTCAAGACACAAAAAAATATATTACATAAGAAGTAAAACAAATCGCAAATATAATATCTATACAATGATGTAAACAAATATCACTACTTACCTCATGTATTTTCCAAGATCATATATGACTTGCTTGACATTATTGTCGAAGTCGTCTGGGAGAGATAGAGGTAGAACGTACTGCAACAATTATAAAATTATCTTTTCATTTTTTGTAACATAATGAAAAGTACACGTACGCGCAGTACTTAAATACATACTAAAAACACAAGAACATGAATTACCTTAATGAAGGTATGCCAATCATGTGTTTTCATCCCTGGCCCAAATTCACTTTTCTTTGATATGAGATTGTTTATGTTCGCAGCAAATCCTGTGGGAAATCGAATTTTTCGTATGACTTCTTTTATAGCATTGCTTTGCTGGTCCGTTAATAACCAAGGAAGCTCACTTATATTAATCTGGTCTCCATGGCTATTTGATTGAATGACATTTATCATTGCATGATTGGAATCCTGAATGTCACTACATATTTTGACAATTTTTTCTTTGTCACGCCTTCCATCCAATATTTTCCATAATGTCTCTGTTATATTCTTTCCAATATGCATATTATCAAACAAATGAACAATTTGTAACCACTCTGAGTAGGGCAACCTACTAAATTGTCGGGGATAACTTTTTATTCCCTTAGGAAGGTGGTCATTTATGACTTCATGACCTTCATGATCATCAATCACATCATCAGTAAACAAAACAAAATAGAAAAGATGTTTTATGACAAACCAATAGATGGAATGGCATTACCTTGACAATTAATTCTATTATATTCCAACTTCCACAGGTGAGGTGTCATTCTTCATGGCTTTGATGTATTCTCTTCTTTCCCATTGAAAAGATATTTTTCAGTATTTCGATACTTATGATTTTTGTGGAGAAAGTGCCTATACTCATCAAACACCTGCTTTCCTAAACTTTTTGAATGACGAGATTTCATCTTTGGACCACAAACAGGACATGCAAAATTTCCCTTTGTTTGAAGACCTACAAGATAATGTATAATTGGATTAAATATGATAATTTTTTGAATTATAAAGTTCATGCACAACTTAAACACTATAACATACCTCAAAAATGTGTTAGCCCCGGGGCATCGTTTATTGTCCATAGAAGCATCGCATGGAGTTGAAATTGTCTTTGTCCTATTGGTTTAGAGACGTCATACATAGTGACACCATTCCATAACTCCAACAACTCGTCAATAAGAGGCTCGATATATACATTCATATCTTTAACTTGGTACTTACCTAATCTAATGAACAAAAACATTACATAATTATTATGACCATTTTACTGCAATATTTATAATTAAATTTAGATGACTATATTTAAATGATAAAATACCTGGAACAATCATTGCCAACATTATGTGCTCCCTCTTTATTGACATCCATGGAGGAATGTTATTGTTGATAACAAAAACAGGCCCCACTGAGTAAACAGATCTCATCTCTCCAAATGGATTGACACCGTCCGCTACCAATGAAAGCCTGAGATTACGAGGTTCTTCTTTAAAGTGTGGCCACTTTTCCTCTATGTCCGTAAATGTTGAACCATCCGCAGGCATTCGAATAATGTCATCTCGACTTCTATTGCGTGCATGGTAATCCATAAATTGTCCCAAGCTAGTGTACTTGAATAATCGTTGCATACGTGGAATAATGGGAATATAGCGAAGAACCTTGCGAGGAACCCTTTTTGTTATTTGATCTGTTCGATATCTACTGATATGACATTTAGGGCATTCAATTTGAAATTCATGTTGTTTGTGATATATAATATGATCATTGGGACAAGCATCTATTGCTTGATACTCCATTCCGATATCTTTCATAACGACAGATAATTCTCGGTATGAGCGAGGTAGAATATTTGATGTTGGTAACAAAAACTCACCTATCAATCTACAACAACAAAATATAATTTGTTATAATAAATAATATTAATGGTACAACATGATTAATAGTTTATTATGACATATATGACATGCCTTAACATACGTGACATTGTTATGTTGGATAAACCATTCATAACCTTCAAGTTCACCAACAACAATACATCAGAGAGAAGAGTTTCCTGCAAGCCTTCATAAAGGGCCTCAGATGCCTTCTCAAGTAGAGGGACATCATGAACAACATCAAGGTCATCTTCATCATCATGATCAGCTGTACGAGTACTAAATGAGTCATGGATCAATGTATTTGTACCATCATCTTCAATTGTGTTTTCTGGCTCATGATCGTCATCTTCCATGGGATCATTATCTTCAGCTTTGATATTCACACCTCCATGTTCGTCCACTTTGAAAACCATATTCTCAGGGTAGTTGTGCTCCGGGGTGCTTGACCTATATAAAATTGATATACATAAATAAACCGTGATCATGATCTCATCATCATGTGATTTATTATGTATATAAATTGTCAAAACGATATAATTAAAAACTTACCAATGGATGATAATCATGTCCACCTTCAATGTGACCATGCAGCCTACAATGTTTCTTCACTGTTTTGATTAGAAGTCTTCTAGTCTTTAACCCCTTTCAAATTTTGCACGGACAATAACATTTTCCATCACCTTTTCTTTTCAAGTTAGACCACAATCTAGCAATTGTCTCCTTATTTTGTTGTTCGTTGATATTGTCTGACATGGTCTTTCTTCACAGGCAAGAAAATAGAAATTATTGTTTGACATGGTCTTTCCCTCAGGAGCTGGCAGATCCTGCTTCCATACTTTAATTCTGTTTTCTCAAAGGACAATCCTAAAAATCCATGCATCGCAAACAACTTTTTACACATTTGTTGGTTGTGGTGGCGTCACAAAGAGTTCACATCAATAAATGAAGAACATGCCAATGCTTTTAATGCAATAGTAGAAGTCTATCTCTTATTCAATATCTCTAGTGAAACCCCCCTGATCTTTTGTTGGAGTAGAATTTGTTATATTCTAGAAAGGGTCTTGTCCTTTGTTGATGGGATATTCATCTACCTCAAGAAATAATTGATCTTTTCTCCAACAAGAAGTGGAACTAAATGAAGATCTAGCACCATGAAATTAATCCTCAAAAGGATTACTATAGTTAGTTTTGGTAGATAATGATCTGGGTAAAATACTAATGTGGCTTTACGAAACATTAAGTACTTGCTTAGCATACTCTAACAACTTTGATGCGACATGCTACATCCAATTAAGTCTTCATCGGTATCTCTATTGTGTTTATGGATTGGGATTCAATGTACTCTTTTTATACACAGATTTTACTTTCAACTGAGGAGGTTTGTATGTACTTGTCTTTCGATTGTATCCCTATTTCAAGAATTTCTTCTATCAACAAATCATTTGTTGTAAGTTGTACAAGTGGAAGCTTCAACATGCCTTCCATGCTAGCCTTGTTGATACGTTCAACACCATCTTGTGCAACAAATCTTTAGAACTCCATTTTTCCGAATTGAAGAGTGAGTAGTAGGGACAATCTAGGACACTTACAGAGGTTTTGCAAGAGAGATAAATAGACCTAAATATTATGACTTAATAATGATCAATAGGTAAATAGATAAGAAACTCTCAATATCAAAATGACTTTCTCAATTGTCTTTACTAGAAATGGATAGATCTGCTAATAATGGCTTTAGGACTGTATGTCAACTTTAGACTCAATCCAAGAAGAGCTAGAACTAATATGCGATATCTAGATTTATGATCTCTATAATATAACAATCCCATAATTATGTTTCCATGCATCTATACCACAACACAAACATCATGCTAGTGTTCAACCATAGCAATTGATATCCTAATTATAGAATGTGAAATATGCACATAACTATGAATAAAGATTAAGAAAAACAAAGAAAGATGCTTATTGCAAACATAAATGACTAATGGACAAAAATTGAATTCATTGTAGATAGTTTTGAATATCAAATTCACTTATTTGTGTCCATTTAGTAACTCATGTACTTGTGGCCAACCATTTATCTCTTTCATAAATTAAACACTTATTAATAACATTAAATGATTGAGTAATTATGTTTTAGTTGAAATTGAAAATAAAATATTTTATTTCAGGATAGCTCACACTATTCCCTATCATATTTTAGACTCTCGATTTTGTTAGTAGTGGTTTGATGTCTTTGGAGCCGATCATTGCATTTCTTTAGTTACGTTTGCCAACCTACTCCCAGCCTGTGCCAAAATGGGAGCTTTGGAACAGGGTATGGACATCCATCAAAGCATAAAAGATAGAGGAATTTTGTCAGATGTAGTTGCAACTGCACAAAATGGATTTGTTGAGAAGGCTTTAGAAACTTTCAAGCAAATGCAATCGGCAGGTGTAAAGCCAAATTCCACGACCATTGCTACTATCCTCCCTGCTTGTGCCAAAATGGGAGATTTGGAACAGGGTATGGACATTCATTAAAGCATAAAGGATAGAGAAATTTTGTCAGATGTTGTAGTTGTAACTGCCTTGGTAGACATGTATGCAAAATGTGGAAGCATAGACAAGGCACGTGAACTATTTGATAGAATGCCTGAAAGAAATGTTGTCTCGTGGACTGCAACGATTGCTGGATATGCAAAAAATGGATTTGTCAAAAAGGCTTTAGACACTTTCAAGCAAATGAAATTGGAAGGCATAAAGCCAAATTCCACAACCTTTGCCAGCATCCTCCTTGCCTGTGCAAAAATGGGAGCTTTGGAACAGGGTATGGACATCCATCAAAGCATAACAGATAGAGGAATTTTGTTAGGTGTTGTACTTGCAAATGCCCTGCTTGACATGAATGCAAAATGTAGAAACATGGACAAGGCTCGTGAATTGTTTGATACAATGCCGCAAAGAGATGTGATCTCATGTGAACAATCAACATGCACGTATATAGGAGGAAGGGATTGCTGATACACAATTGAACGCTCACTCCTCAATCACAGTTCTATGGTTTTACGAGATTAAACTAGGACAATTAACCACCACATGTATATTTTTTGCAACATGAAATTAAAAACTAGGGCAATTTGAATCTACCTCCTGCGTGGGATTGCCTTCGATGCAGGTTTGATGTTCTTGGGGGTTGAAGTCACCACGGACGCCTACGCGGGATTGCAATTCACAAATGAATTCCCCGCCTCTTTTTTTATTTTGTAATGGCCGCTGTCGTCAGAATTACGATGAACTCGAGCACTTTTTTGAAAAAAAGAAAATTCTCATTGCTAATGCCTTCTTCGTTGAAACCAAATGGGTAATTTCCGTCGGAATTACGACAAATACGGGTATTTTTTCAAAAAAAAACAAATTTGGCCACAATATACCTTCTCCGTCGGAAACCTCAGTCGAAAATCTAGTCCAAATGTATTAGTGTTCTATAAGGATTTATTCTTGTATGTATTTAGTTTATACTCATCTTGTTTATCACTATTGTTTACTTGGCTTAATGGTTTCATATTAAATTATTCTTGGAGGTTGGAAGTAGCTTAAGTGGATACGTTTATTTGAATTTATTCTAGAATCGGATCCAACACCTTATTATCCTCATCAACTAATTGTTGAGTTCTAATAATTATTTCATCTTCCTTGCTCAATTAATCAATCATGACTTGAGCATCAAACAAGCCATCATCTTAGGGTAGTATTTCTTTTGCTTGATCATTTTCTACTAACATTTATTCTACTATAGGATATATATGTACCCTACTATTAACTCACCCCTTATATCCCCATTGTTATTTCATTTCCTTTGTTGTTCTTTGGATATTTGACAAGCAAGATGGAGAGAAAAGTTGTACCAATCTTATTGGAAAATTGGTGGGAGTTATTAAGCTTATTGGTTGTTCTTTTATTACTACTCAAGATGGTTTTACAATGCTAGGAAATGGTAATGCAAATGGGTTTCATAGTAGAAATGTAGGAGGGTAAATGGAAATAGAGGGATAAGATGATGTGGTTGGAGCCTTACCAAAATCAATGGGATTGCTAGGTGTAATAGGCTCCAAAACCTCCTTTTAAAAGGGATTTCCTTTTGATCCATCATTTATTCAAGAGAATTTGTTCTTTTTTTTTGTATACTATTTGAATTTTTCCCCTTGTGGTTTTCTTTGTTCTCTTCACCTTATAAGATTGTAGAGATTCTTTCCCTAAAACATCCACCTCTAGCTACATGGGACTACCTTCACCTTTATCTTTCTTCTTTATTGTGTCTATGTTATAGTTGAGGATGAATCCTTTTGAATTAAATTGATCCAATTTCATTTTCAACCACATTGCACTTAGCTTAAGGTATCTTTCATTAACTCATTCAAATATCATAGTTTTAGCTCAAACCAATTTGGCTCAAGAATAGATTTATATAAAATACTTTCATTGCAATATGCACTTTATGAAGTAAAACTCCATCATTAGATACTTGGTAAGGAATCATTTCAATCTTGAATATTTTTATTTGACATGTTATCTCGTAGTAACTTCTCTTTCCTTATTTCATGGTCATCATTATAATTCACCCAAAAGTATTCCAAATGAGGAACATGCATAAGTTATAAGGAAAGCATTTTATCCATCTAACCAAATGGATCAAAATTAGGTATAGTGGAATAGATGTGTTCAAGTAAAGTATTTATTTTTTTGCATTTGAATCTTTTGCATATGGTAATAAAGAACATACATATGCTCCAATCATTATAGGGAGTTGTGCTTTAGTTCTATGATTTTCTTCTAATGGCTTTAGTTCTATGATTTTCTTCTAATAACTAAATCAATAAAGCATACATAACTTACAATCAAACTAATAGGCAATAATGATAGGAAGTTCAGGCAAAAACCAGAGACTCAAACACTTCAATACAATTCAGTATGTCCCAATAATGACAAGAAGAAAAACACTAATGCTTATTGAGCACAATGAACATAAATTATTCTCATACACAATGTTCCACAATGATTACAAGGATACTCGATCCCTCGAGGAATCGTTTTGCAGAGTCAAAATCTTTTTTCAAATTCATGATTCCCTGCACACATAGACAGTTGATCTCTTCCCAAACCCTCTATTTCTCCTCTTCATGGAATTTCGACCAATTCTTGTCCAACTTGACCAATCCTAATACATTGGAAATTGCCCTTCAAATAGATGGGCATTCATTGGCAACCAACCCCGACATCATTGGCAACTTTTTCACAACAACTAACTACTCTCGACACCCATCTAAAACAATTTGTTCATTTCCCATTACCTTCCTATCACTGATGTGGTAGGTTGTCAGAAATAAAAGAACCTGTGATGAGAACTCAAGAGAGATGCTTCTTATGGCCTCCTATAAAAACTCATGAAAACCCCAATATGCCAAACTGACCTGCAGAAACAACCAGAACAAAAGAAAACCAAAATTTGAAAGAAGAAAACATAAAAATAAAGAAAGGGAAATAGATGCCCTTGCATCAAACTCCCCAGGCATAAAAAGAATCATGAGTTCCTGCTCATGAGATTTGCAACATTATGACCCAACTTAATAATCTCTGGTTCAATGAGCCAAGAAGAATCCTCCACTGATCGATGCTGCCACTTAACCAGATATTGGAAATACTGTTTGCCCCAGTCTTCTTCAACAATTGTTTCTCAAGAATGCATTCTATTTTTCACGGAGTGGAAGTAGTTCCTTGTTGTTCCACATAGAATGGTAACTCGGTATCAACCACATCTTCCTGTACATCACCTCTATATGGATAAATATTTGACACATTAAAAATAGGAGAGATGCCCAAATTTGAAGGCAGAGCTATTTCATACGCATTGGCAAAGAATTTTTTGAGAACTTTACAAGGACCCACTTTCTTCATCTAAAGTTTGTTGTAAACACCAATAGGAAACCTCTCCTTTCTAAGATGAGCCAAGACAAGCTCTCCAACCTGAAAATGAAATTCCCTCTCCTTCCTATCAACATGCAATTTAACCTGGTGATTACTAGATTCAATATTCATCTTGACCTCATCAAGAAGATCATGTATGAGTCTAGTAAAATCTTCACCGAATGTACTATGCCTTTCCATACTACCAAGATCTCTCAACTCAAACACCCCCCTTGGATGCATACCATATACAACATAGAATGGACTAAATCTAGTACTCCAATTAGGAGAATCATTAAAGACAAACTCAACTTGAGCCAAAGCTAAATCCCAAGTGTCTAGTGTCTTTCCAACAATACATCTCAAAATGTTATCAAGACTTTGATTAACAACCTTTGTTTGACCATCCGTTTGGGGGTGCTAAGCAGAACTAAAACACAGATTTGTGCCCAATTTCTTCCATGGGGTCATCCAAAAATGATCCACAAACTTAGTATCCATATCAGAAATGATACTTTTTGGAATTCCATGTAACCGCACTACTTGCTTGAAGAACAAATTTGCAATGTTAGTGGCATCACTAGTTTTCTTACAAGGTATGAAATTCAACATTTTGAAAAATCTATCTACCACAACAAAAATAGAGTCATTGCCCCTTTGTGTTTGAGGCAAACCCAACACAAAGTCCATACTCACTGAGTCCCAAGGTTGAGTTGGAACTGGAAGTGGCTGGTATAGCCCAACATTTTGGCTTCTTCCTTTGATATGCTGACAAATGTTGCACCTTTCCACATATCTTCTCACATCCGCTTGCATCTTCGGCCAATAGTAATGAGTGCTCAATTGCAAATAAATCTTATCCTATCCAAATTGACCAACAAGACTACCATAGTGTTTTTCCTTCAACAAATTATCTCTCATGGATCCTTTAGGAATACATAACTTATTACCCTTGAACAAAAAACCTTATTTAATCATGAAGTCCACCCATGGCTCTCTATTCCTGGCAATTGGATCACTGCAAGCTTCAAATGCCTCTTTAAAATTTGCATCATTTGCATATAATTATTTCAAACTTCCAAAACCCACACTGTTAGCTTGTATTTCACAAAACAATAAATTCTTCCTACTCAAAGCATCAACAACTTTATTCATTTGTCCACTTTTATGTTTCAAAACAAAGTTAAAACTTTGGAGATACTCAACCCACTTGGCATGTCTTTGATTCAACTTGTGTTGGCTATTTATGAATTGTAGAGCATGATTATTTGTATACACAATGAATTCTTTTGGAAGCAAATAATGTCTCCATTTCTTTAAGGACTGTTCACCAAAGCATAAAATTCCAAATCATAAGATGAATACTTCATGAATACTTCCTTTTCGCCTCATTTAGTTTCTCACTAAAGTATGCTACTAGTTTACCTTCTTGACTTAGGACTGCCCCAATAGCCAATCCAGTAGCCTCACACTCCACTTGAAACACTTTGTCAAAATCAGGCAAAGAAAGAATGGGTTGCTCACTTACCTTTTGTTTATAATTTAAAACTTTCTTCAACCTTTCTAGTCCATTCAAAATGTCTCTTATTCCCTTTAATGGTTTCAAGAATAGGAGCAACAACATGACTAAAAGTCCTTATAAATTTTCTATAAAAACTTGCCAACCCATGAAAACTCCTTACCTCCATTACACTTTTTGGTGTTGGCCATTCAAGTATGGATTGTACCTTTTCCTTGTCCATCTTTAGTCCATCCTTGGAAACCACAAAGCCTAAGTATATCAGTTTGGTTTGCAAAAAGACACACTTCTTGAGATTTATTTGCAACTTCTCCTCATGTAGTCTCCTCAACACCTGTCTGCTCTAGATGCTCTTCTTTAGACTTGATAAACACGAAAATGTCATCCAAATATACAAGTACAAATTTACCAAGGATTGTTTCAAAACCTCATTCATTAGTTTCATAAAAGTGTTGGGTGCATTAGACAATCCAAAAGACATAACCAACCATTCATAAAATCCATCACTAGTCTTAAAGGTTTTATTCCTTTCATCACTTGGTTTGATTCTTATTTGGTGGTAGCCACTTTTCAAGTCTATCTTAGAAAAATACATAGAACCACTTAAACAATCCATTAATCTTCAATTCTAGTAATGAGAAACCTATATCTTATGGTAATCTTATTAATAGCCCTTAAATTAGTGCACATATGCCATTCCCCACCTTTCTTTGGCACACACACTATGGGAACAACACAAGGAATTATGATTTCCCTTATCAATCCCTTCTTTAAAAGGTCCTCCACTTGCTTGCTTATCTCTTTATTTATTTATAGGTGTCAACCTATAGGATGCCTTGTTGGGAAGGCTAGCCCCCAGAATCAAATCTATATGGTGGCTAATGCTTCTCATAGGTGGCAACTCACTAGGAAAATCAGATGCAACAATATCTAAATGTTCATTCAAAATACCTTGCACTTCAAGAGGCAAATCATCAAGTTTTGTAGTAGTAAACACATGGCTAGGTTTAAGAACCAAAGGAAATCCTACTTCTTCATTCTTCATTTCATGTATGAATTACTTACCACTTACCAACATTACCTTATTGCTACTACTATTGTTGTTGTCTGCTTCTTGCTCCTTCATAGGCATCAAAGTATGTTTCACCTCACCTTTCTCATTTGTATAGGTGTTCTCCATTCCATTATGCACTGCTTTCCTATCAAATTGCCATGGTCTTCCAAGAAATACATGGAAAACATCCATGGGCATCACATCACATAACACATTATCTTTATAACTTCCAACCTGAAAATCAACATAGGCCTACTCATTTACTAACAATTGATGACCTTTCTACAACCATGACACCTTATATGGAGATGGATGCTTGATTCTATTAAGGTCTAACTTATCTACCATCTCTGCTGCAACAATATTATTCGTACTACCACTATCAATAATCAATCTACAACATTTACCTTTGGAGTTACATTTGGTTTTGAATAAGGCTCTACTTTGAACAAGTTCTTGGTTTTCCTTTTGGGGTTTCAACAATACCCTCTTAAGTAACAAAGAATCTAGATTATGGCTCCTCTTTATGGTGAACAAGTGACCCCACACTTTCTTGATCAACATGAACAATCAGATTACTCGTTTCAAACTTCATATGCCCTCCTTGAGAGGACTCGGAACATTCCCAACTCTTGTGCCCAATTTGGTTGCACTTGAAGCATTTTCCAACAAACCCTCTTCCTCTACCTTGTGAACCACCTCTTCCATAGGATCTTCGACCTTTGTTTTGGTAACCTCCTCCATCATTGTTGGCTATCCCACTACTACTTCTAGCCTCTTCTCCTTGATGATATTGTTGTCCTCAACCAAATTTATGTCCTCTTCCTCTAAAACCTCTTCCCCTCTTCTTCTCTTGTTGACTTTGCTTTCACTGCAATTTCTCCTCTGCCTTTAAGGCAAGTTCATAAGCCTCTTCAAGGATTCTACGGGACACAAAACTTAATTCATCTTGTAAATTTCTATACTTCAGACCATTCATATATCTTTCTATTTTCTCAATATCTTCCTCACTATGGCCAGACCGAATCACCAATTTATAAAATTCTTCAGTGTAATGTTTGACTGTCCTATCTTTTTGTTTCAAATTCTGAAATATTTTGAAAAGATTTGCTTGATAGCCTCCAGGAAGGAACTTGGCCTTCAGTTTTGCAACCATTTGATCCCTTGAGTTATTATTTTCTTTATTCTTCCTTCTTCTCTCAGATTGGACAAAGTCCCACCACATATCAACATGGCTCTTCAATCTGGTGCAGGAAAATTTAACTCTCCTTTCCTCTACCACTCCCTCATATTTGAAGTACTTGTCTAAGTCATTGATCTACTCAATTAAATATTCACCATTGAGGCTTCTCGAATAAATGGGAACCTCTATCTTAGGTTTGAAATCCACATTCAATACTCTCCTCAATAACCTTTCCTCAAACCTTTCAAGTTCTTCATGTGCTTCCTCATTCTTTTCCTTTACTTGTTCTTCCTCTTCATCATCATCAGGGGTTCCTCTTCTCTGTGCCCTTTATAAGGCATCCATTCATGCAATCAAATGTTGTAACATCTCGGGAACTCCTTCTCCATGTTCCCTTCTGCCTCTTCCTCAGGTTCCTCCTCTGCCCATTCTCCTTGGAGGCATTCTGTCCTCTCAACTACAACCCAATCTCTTTCAATCTCAAATACCACTATGATGACATGCCTTATTGATCACTAAATCAATAAAGCATACAAAACTTACAATCAAACTAACAGGCAATAGTGATAGGAAGTTCAGGTAGAAACCAAAGACTCAAACATTTCAATACAATTTAGTCTGTCCCAATAATGATAGGAAAAAGAACACTAATTCTTATAGAGAACAATGAACAAGAATTATTCTCATACACAATGTTCCACAATGATTACAAGGCTACTCGATCCCTTGAGGAATCAATTTGTACTGTGATAATCTTGTTCAAATTCATGATACTCATTTCAACAACTATTCACAGCACACACAGGCAGTCGATCCCTGCCCAAACTCTCTATTTCTCCTCTTGGTGGAATTTCGACCAGTTCTTGTCCAGCTCAAGCAACCCCAATACACTATAAATAACCCTTAAAATAGAAGGGCATTCATTGGTGACCAACCCTAATACCATTAGTGACCGTTTCACAACGACTAACTGCTCCCAACACCCATCTAAAATAGTTTGTTCATTGCCCATTGCTTTCTTGTCATTGATGTGGTAGGAGTTAGAAAGAAAAGAACCCACGATAGGAACTCAAGAGAGATGAGGCTTATGAGCTTCAACAAAAACACATGTAAACCCCTATATGCCAAACTGACCTACAAAAACAACCAGAACAAAAGAATAACTAAAATTTGAATGAAGAAAACACAAAAATAAAGAAAGGGAAAGAGATGCCCTTGCATCAATAACTTGTATGTCTCACACAACTATCTTGTTTGTTCTAGAAAATTAATTTTAATTTGTAGGGTACTTTTAGAAACCTATAAGGCTCTCCTAAGAATCCCTCCACTTTGAGATAAGAGAACTTGGGAAAGTGGATAAATCGGTGTCTAAACTTGCTTACTACTTATGTAGCATTTAAGATAATATCTTTATTTTGTCACCTTTTAATAAACTCACAATCCACATAGAGAAGGAATCATTCACTCTTTTATAGTGAATTAGGGATTTCATATGCTCCAAATGATGATAATGATCATATAAAAGAATACACCTTAGCTCCATAACTATGTTTCCTTTTCTATCCAATCACAGAAAGGTGGTTCTTTTGTCCAATGATTACACCAAGTAAGATTTCATGTAAAATATTATAAATTTTCATGCATTATTAAGATGGTAGTGTTGTATCAATAACCTATGAAAATAAATTGGATGTAGTAGGTAATCCCATCATTTTGCTTGATAGGGTAACCACATCCCCTATCTCTTGTTGGAAACCATTTCTCAATAATATATCTCTGTCATTTTGGATACTATTGTTTAGGGATGTTATATCCATTTTGAGTTCATATACTTTAATTATTTCTTTGAATTATTGCTAAAAAATTCTCATGAAAATGGATATGAAAAGTTTTAGTGATGGCATCCAAAGAAATAGTAGTCAAGGCTTTTCCCTCTAAACTTGTGTTTCTTTGCCCCTAACCATAGTTTTTGTCACTTTCGTTCGTAAGTAAATGGACATTATAAGACAAGACAATAGGAAAGTCAAAAGATTTGTTAATTCCATTCTTTAGGTCATTTTTAAAGCTTTACCAATTGCATTTATGTATCCATTGTTTTCTTAAAGTCATCCGTACTCACATGTCCATTATTTGTGATGAAGGGCTACTCCACCCAACACTTGCACATAAGACAATAATAGATAAAAACATAGAAAATGCAAGAAGGAAAACAACCTACTTTTGATTTCTTCAGTAAAATGGAATTATATATTAAAAAATAATACTACAACCACATGAGCGAACTCATTACAAAGAAAATCAAGTCTTTAAGAAAAATCTACAATATGAAACCATAATCTGTACTGATGGATTTGTCCTTTATAACCTCTATTTTCCTCTTTATTTGGAACCAATAATCGCAATAGAATGTTTTAAAAAGTGCAATTATTCATTTTCCTGCTTAGGAATGCTTTTTATTTGAAAGTTAAATTTTGGTGGTACAACTTCTGAGAGCCATAACTTTTGATCTGGGCATCAGATTGACAAATTATTCACACCATTGGGAAGCTTTGCCAAATATCCTCTAGGGGATATGTAGATTTTTGACAAAATTTTGAGCCATTTAAAACCTCAAAGTGCCTCAAATTTGACTTTGAAGATTTTGAAAATGAAATATTAATATATAACAAATGAGAATATACCAAGAAGTGGGTACTAGACATATCAATTCAAGATATCCACATCCATTGGAAGAGTTTGTTGCTTCTACATTTAAGTTTTACATGAATTTGAAATAAATAAGAATTTTTGACACTAGTGAACATTAAATGTCACCTTTTCAATTTATCATTTGACATCTTCTAGCAGGGCATCATTTTGGGTATTTTACTTGTTAGGATTAATGACAGTCCCAAAAACACTGAAAGGGGGGGGGGTGTGAATTAGTGTCTAACCGGTTAACAGAATATTTAAACTTATTAAGAATTTTGCATCCCAAAACAATGTATCGGTAAATAAGAATTAATGCAGCAAATAAGAATAACAGAGACAACATAGAGAACACACCATAACATAAGATATTTAACGAGGAAACCCGGTGTGGGAAAAACCTCAGTGGGATTTGTGACCCACAATATTCACTCACTGACCAATGAATAAATATTACTTACAATGAGGGGCCTGCACATGCAGGAAGGCCAACTGCCTAGAGCTCACTACTCAATAAGAGTCACACTGACTACAAAAGTGGATTTTCAAAATCCAATACAATGTACTGCTTCAAATCAGCATCAATTATGCCAGGTGCGGTACCGGTTTAAGCTCAATCTATAACCAAAACCTTATACAAAATTTGCCTTATGCATTCGCATATAACATCCTTATTTCTCACCCTCTCCTCTATACCTTGCATTCTTTTTCTCCTATATTTGACTTACAAGATCTCATACATATATGAGACTTTTACAATATGCCATGTCGGCTTTTACAAAAGATAACTACAATATAAAGCAATAAACAAAAGTTTATTCCCTATCAGCTGGAGTGCCGGTATGCATTGTTGCTGCTGTCAGTGAAGTGCTCGCCGGTGTATGTAGAAGTCTATTGCCAGTGCCGGTAACTATCAGTGGCTTACCGGATGAATGCCAGATGGTTGCCATCAATAACAACATCAACTATTCTCATAAGAGTGTAGAATGCCAACAATCTCCCCCTTTGGCATTGATGGCAACACTCATGAGAAAAATCCAAAAACCTGTTCCAAAAAGTTTCCAAAAAGGTGTGCTCCCCCTGATCAAGTGATCTTCTCTGAATAAGTATTTTTCTCTCCACTACTCCCCCTTTGACATCAATGACAAAGGTTGTCAAAAAAATAGTCAAATGAGTGCAAAACTTTCACCTCAAAGTTTGTAATGGTTGGTTACAATCTAAAAGATGTCTGCCAAAACCAAATTTAGACTCTGCATGAATCTTTTGTTGTCGGTCAGGGTTGCCTCAGTCTATTGGATCTTGTCGGTGAAATAGTGCATGTGTTCTTCTGGTGATCGCTCTCCTTGAAGTAATGCTTTAGATATTTCATTTCTCAGAGAGATAAGATTGTCCAACTTAGGACCAAGCTTATATTTAAGTTCTCTAGCATTAGACTTAATCCTTGCCTTCTCTTTCTCAAGTTTCTCCAATTTCTCTTCAAAACTTGCTATTTCCTGCTCAATAACTGATATAAGTTCAGATGAACTAATTATGTTATCAGCTATGTCATCTATTTCTTTCTGTACTTTGTTGATCTCCTTTTCTAAGTCCTCTGTCAAAAGATGGGGTTTGCATGTTTCCTTGTAAAGCTCCTTGTATTCCAAAATTGTAGAGTTCAGTGCTGGTAATAGTGTATTCATGTGTTTTGTGCACTTCTTTATTGTGTCTTCAAAGAATTTGTCCTTTTCCTTTTCAACTTTCTCCCTGAAGGTGTCCTCATTCACCTTGTCCATGGCTATTACATTATCAGTAATAAATTTTGATGGTGTGTCCAATTTTCCTATAGAATCCTTGATGTGATCAGTGTTACAATTTGGTGCAATCAACTTCAGAACTGGTAAAGTGTTATCAATTTCCTTGTAGGCCAATGCATTGCAGTCTGTTATCTTCTTGATTGAATCTAAAAGTACTTCAGTAACATTTGTAGGTCTGAATTCACTTGTTGAAGTGTCGGATGTCTGACCAATTACCTTTATTACCTCTATGCTTCCAACATTAGTAACCATTTTGTTTGTGTTAACCTCCAGTGGATCAGTCTAAGTTTGCATTTCAACCTGTAAAGGTTTGTCTGATTGTTTAGGTTTCTTAGTGATTGCTAGTTTCTCTGCCTCAGTATGTACCTCTACCTCTGTAGGTTTCTCAGTAAGTTCATCTGTTGGTATCTCTGTCTTCGATGGCCTTGTGCCAGCATCTTTTCCTTCAGTAGGTTTTCCTGTATCTGATGGTTGCTCTGTTTGGGTTGGGATCTCAACCTCAACAGTCTCTACCAGTTTCTCAGCTATGTTTCCATTGTCAACATTATCATTCTTAACCTCTTTACTATCCTTATCCACAACAATATTTACTTCCTAAGTATCCACATTCATGGTAAAAAGTATCTCAGATTCAGGATTTGTATCATCATGTGTGATACCTTTAGTGTTAAAGACCGGTGTATCATCTGTGTGTACCGGTGCAGTATCCAAAGGTGGTGGTCGTATATTATCAGTAATCTTGATGTTGGGGATTCCACCAATCTTTCCTTTTCGATTATCCTTATCCTTCTGATACACTTTGAATGTCTTCTTTGGTCGATTCCTTTCCTCTTGTTTTTCTTTTTCCACAAAAAATATATCCCAGTTATCAACAGTCTCTTCTGCAATCTCATTCATTCTTCCTGCCATTAAACTTACTTGTGGGTGCCCACTGGCAAAAACGGATCTATAAGCCTCACAAATCAATTCATCAATTTCCTCTTTTGAATTCACAGGATGAATAGCTAGAAGTTTTTCAACTTTTAGTTTCTTATCTAATTCCATCACTGTTATCCTTTTTGCATCCAATCTTCTATACAGTTCATTTGGTAAATCATCCACAACTTCAATTAAGACTTTCTTATATATGTCCAAGTGTAAAATAAAACTATTCTCAATGCTTTCCTTGTTAGAATCATTAAATGAATTATACAGTCTACTCGCATTAGCCAAATTTCCATCTTCAGTTATTTCATTTAACAAATTATCCAATGAAGGTGTGACCGGTTTCTGTTTCTTCTTAGGAGTTAGTTTCTTGGTCGGTTCCCTTACTGCCTGTTGTTTCTTCCTCAAGGTCCTTGTTCTTTTGGGTGAAGGAGAGGGTACCGGTGAAGGTTTTCTCTTCCTCCTTTCTACTCTCTTAAACTTTGTTGCCTTGTCACTCTCGGTTCCAAAAGATGTGCCAACCGATGAAATGTGTGCCTCCGGTTGCAGTCCTTCAAGCTCACTGGCCAATATGCCATTGATGTTCATTACATTTTCCTTGATTTCTTTTTCTTTCTTAGAAGCATCTCTGATAAATTTTTCTCTTTTCTTCCTTTGCTTCATTGTTTTTACACCACTTTTAATAGTTTTTGCACTGCCAAAAACTTGGTCTGATGGTTCTCTTGGTGCATCCATTAAGGCTTTTGCATATGTTTCTAGAATGTTTAGATCTACCTCATATCCCATTTCAGTTACCCATACAGTCCTAAGGAGTACAACTTCCATCCATGTCTCATCCTTTTTTATAACAAAACCGATTTCTTTGTCATACTTGTCTACTATACTCTGTGGTAATCTTTCTCTAGCTCTCATCTTAGCTTGGAAAGTTTTAAAGTATTCAACTATGTTGTTGTCCTTAGCAGTTCCCATGCCGGTGAAAGCTTCTTGTATTTTTTTCCTACCGGTATATCATAACCAAAGTCTTTGGGCCCTGTACCAGGAATCTCCTTAGTGAAATACAACATTAAACATACCAAAAGGTTTCCAAAATGGAATGTGCCTTTCTTGTCACCTTTGATCTTTTTCAGGTTGTCAATAAGTTCATCTTTCACCCATTCACATACATCAATCATTACATTGTTGTTTACCATCTCATATGCACTGTGTATACAAAGACTAGAAACTGAATTTAGCCTATTAGCATGTGTAGCCTTGTATCCTAGCACCATACTCACAAATCTCACATTGATGTCCTTAATGTCATTCACTCTTAGTGATCTACTGTCAGATGTTGCTCCGGTTAGGCTTATCACTGTGTTGTTGGGAATCTTCTTAGTTTTATCAGGTCTTTTGCTGGTTGAGGGTAAACCAGTTACTGCCCTAATTGCTTGTCCGGTTATTTTGCAAACATAATCCAACCATAAGAATTCTCCATGTGCTCTACTTAAGACAATTCTGACTACTTCCTCCGGAAATTCAGGGATATTCAATATCTCAACAAAACCTAGAGTTTCTACAATCTTGTGTTCAAGTTTAACAACACCATTTTCATCACAAATTACCGTTTTAAACATTTTCATCAATTCCTCTGAACTTAATTCTTTAATGTTGCAATGTATATAAATCCTAGGGTCTTCTGCAAAAGCTACACCTTTAGGAATTTTCGAAAATGCCCCCATGGAATCATCTTGCTTAGCTACTTCGGGAATTATTTTGAACACGGGCCTAGGGCGTTTCACATTTTCCACAATAGCAGGGTTCTGAACGAATTTGGGAGTAGAAGAAGAAGCCATTGAAAAATACCTTTAACTGCATGAAAATATTGTGAATGCTTGGAAAAATCACTTCGCACCTTTCCTTGAATGCCTTCACTCAGTTTTCGCGCTCTCTGCTTTTTCGAATGTTCGGTGTGTCGAAAAAGAGGGAAATCAACTGATTTATAATGAAATTTCTCTCAATAACCGCATTAAATGCTCACCGCTTAAGTGAAAACTTAACACATCTTTCGGTAAGGAAGAAATCTATCTTCTCACCATCAATCGAGGGTACTCTGCATGATTTTCAACTTTCTGCAATACCCCCAAAACGGGTTACTTCTCAGTTGGATGAAGAATCTCCTGTCGGTGGAGTATTACTCTGTTCTACCAGTGCAGAGACAGTTTCATCAACATTCAGATCTCTCTTTCTAATCCATTGTTTTGAAAATTCGTGCTTTACCTCATCTACCTTTTCTTTACCTTTCAAACTGGATTCTTTATTGTTTGTTGGTGCAGTCTTGCTTCTACAAAATTTTGCACTATGTCCAATCTTGTTACAGGCATAACAAGTTACATTATTCTTCTGAATAGCCTTTCCATATCCTAGGTCGGTTTGTGTTTTGCATTGATTAGATAAGTGCCCAAATCTTCCACAAACATAGCATCTCACATTCATTCTGCAGTTTTCTGAATTATGACCAACTTTGTTGCATTTGGAACATTGACCGGTGGGTGCATTAATGTTCTGATTGTTTCTAAATCTACACTGATTTGCTATATGACCATACTTGTTACAGTTAAAGCATTTCCCATTAAATTTATAAGCACTAGGTTGACTTACTGGTTTACTCTGATCATGATTGTTTGTAGTACCAGAACTTTCTCCGACTTCAAATCCAAGTCCATTAGTATCTCCATTAGGTTTCTGATTTTTCAGCATATCATCAAGTTTCTCTGAACTTTTCTTGAATTTCTCTTTATGTTTATTTGCAGTATCCAGCTCATTTTCCAGAATTCCCTTTTGTCTCATAAGCTCAGTTATATCATGTTGCATGTGAATTAGATCTTTCTTCAACATATCATTTTCATGATTGAGTCTTAGATTTTCATTTCTAGCATCATTGAGTCTCCTAGTCAAGTCTTCTTCATTCTTCTTCTTGTCTTCAATATCTTTACATAACCTCATAGTCATATCTTGCATTTCATTTTTCATATTACTGTTCTCTATTCTCAATTTGTTCACAAGTTCATTAAGAGTTTCCTTTTCATTATCATCTTTCTGCATCTTCTCATGAAGTTCTTTTGTTTTATTTCGAGCCATAGTAAGATTCTCCTGAAGTCCTTGAATGAATTCTTGTGCAATCCTCAAATCGTCTTCAAGTTTGATATTCTTCAATTTTTTTGCATCATAGTCTACAAGAGCTCCTTCCAATTGTTTTCTTAAGTTCTCCATCTGTACTAGTGTCAGAATCTTCCTCAAACTGTTAGACTTTTGAAAATAGAGGACCAAGCTCTGATACCAATTGTTAGGATTAATGACAGTCCCAAAGACACTAAGAGGGGGGGTGAATCAGTGTCTAACCGGTTAACAGAATATTTAAAGTTATTAAGAACTTTGCATCCCAAAATAGTTTACCAGTAAATAAGAATTAATGCACCAAATAAGAATAACAGAGACAACATAGAGAACACACCATAACACAAGATATTTAACGAGGAAACCTAGTGTGGGAAAAACCTCGGTGGGATTTGTGACCCACAATATTCACTCACTGGCCAATGAATAAATATTACTTACAATGAGGGGATTGCACATGCAGGAAGGCCAATTGCCTAGAGCCCACTGCTCAATAAGAGTCACACTGACTACAAAAGTGGATTATCAAAATCCAATACAATGTACTGCTTCAAATCAACATCAACTATGCCAAGTTCAGTACTGGTTTAAGCTCAGTCTATAACCAAAATCTTATACAAAATTTGCCTTATGCATTTGCATATAACATCCTTATTTCTCACTCTCTCCTCTATACCTTACATTCTTTTTCTCCTATATTTGACTTACAAGATCTCATACATATATGAGTCTTTTACAATGTGCCATGTCGGCTTTTACAAAAGGTAATTACAATATAAAACAATAAACAAAATTTTATTCCTCGTTCGGCTGGAGTGCCGGTATGCATTGTTGTGGCTGTTGGTGAAGTGCCTACCGGTGTATGTAGAAGTCTATTGCCAGTGTCGGTAACTGTTGATGGCTTGCCAGATGAATGCCAGTTGGTTTCCAAATGGTTGTCATCAATGACAACATCAACTATTCTCATAAGAGTGTAGAATGCCAACATTACTGAGGTTTTTTTATTGATCATCATTAACTTGTATGAAGTATCATTCTAGGAACTAGAGTTTTCATTGATAATTTTGCCCCAATTTTATGTTGTAATTGATCACATAATTTCAAAAAATAATACTTTTCTAACACAAGAGTTCTTGATTTTAATTTTTTAATGTAGCTAATCCTATCAAAATTCACCATGCCTTAGTAGATTGACCACTATTACCCCAAGGTAGGATTTTCATGGCCCTTGTGAGGGACCCTTCCCCTTGCTTTTTATTTTTTCTTGTTAAAACTAAAAATATATTGAGATCTATCTTTTATCTATTCTAAGGGAAAATTCCTTTCTTGATTTCCTATCTCACCTTATAATAGGGCTACAATTGGCTCTTTATTTTATCTCTCTTGTTGTGATATATTACATATAGAATTGGAAATGAGAATATCCTTTTCCTCAGTTTTGTCATTTCTCCTTCAATGACTTTCTCTAGAATGGCTCAATCGTTTGATCTCATTTAAGGAGGAATCTCATTTAAAGGTGGGGAGAGGAGATTTGGAATATGATCGACCTTAGATGGTAGGCGGGGAAGAGAAATTTGCATTGAAAAACTAGAGGGGGGAGGAATGACCTTTAAAGAGGGGACAAAAGTGAGATAAGATTTTCAAGAAGATTTTGGAAAATATTTCACATTTGAACTTGGTTTTCTTTTTAGTTTGTGGAAAAGTGATCTCTTAGCTTGAAAAATCTCCAGAAAGATGGAATAAATTCAACTTCAACAGATTGATGCTAGATTGATATACCCAAGATTAAAGAAATTTTCATCAAAAAGGGTTTTAAATGGTCCTTAAGGATGCATATTTGTGTTTAGACTTGGATTCCACCTTCAAGATTTCTTTGTTATTTTTTTTTCCAAGGAAGCTCCAGTATATCAAAGGATTGTGGAACCCCAAAACTCCACTAGTAAGTTGTAAATTTAAATCTTTGTCGAAAGCTCTAGGATATGGAATCCCATGGGATCAAAATTTGAAGACCATGTTATAAAAAAGGACTTGCACCTTCCATCTGCTATGGAATCCAACCAAGTATATTGTCTTGTTCTTCTTCATTCAAACACTCTACAACGAAAAATCCCTTGCAAAAGAGAATAATGAAAAACTGAGGATACCAAGAGGAGAGAAAGCATTTTTCAATATTTTCCTTCGAAGGCTAGGTGCTAAAGAACTAACCACTAATGGTAATGTTTGTTAAGCCACCAACCATCACTCTAAAGATGAAGGGTGAATTATGATAGTGATTTATTAATGGTTAAATGCTATCTTATATTAATATTCTTTTTGATGGAGGAGGGCTTGATTTGATAGCTTTGTGCCCATCATACCTTAGTCTTCCATCTCACTTTTTGGGGTAGCTAGGATTAGAAATGTTTATCCAAACTTTCTCATAAATGTTTTTAAACCTTGTCATGCTTATGTTTCTCCAATCATTTGGATATAAACTACATATTTGAGCCCTAGGCTTGGGTGTGCCTAGTCCTCGTGAACAAATTTCACATAACTTTTATATCCTACCACTTTTGTGGGATTTTGAGGGAGTATGATTGTAGATATCACAATCATGAAATAGAATTTGATCTTTTTAAATTATTGTCTTCCAGGAGTCAAATGCAAGTGTTCAATGTAATGTTGTAATGTCCCCATTTTTGTGAGCTTCGGAGTTTGAAGGATTAGCCTATCATTTGACCCTCGTAGGCTAGTATGGGGGATTAGAGGGTCTATTTTGGGCGTTATGGATCTCTTCGGGTGGCAGATGACAATGTTTTCCTCTCCAGATTGTTGGTATATTCTGAGGCTAGGCTATTCAGAGGTTTCTGGTTCCATTTTGAGAGACTTACTATTTATAGAAAGTCAGTGGTTGTTGGAGAGGGACCCTTACTATTTTTAGTAAGGAAGTTGGATGCACAATGGATATATTGGTTGACTCCCAAGTTCAGACGAAATTGAGAAATAATGATTAATGATGATTAATGATGAAGTTCTAATGTTATAATTATTATTAAAGTTATACTTTAATAATATTTACTTATTAAGTGCATATCATTAATAAATTAAGTGGACTTTGTTTAAAAAATGAAAGTTATAAGTGAATAATAAAGTATACTTAATATTTAAATATTGTGCACCAAAAAGGAGGGAAAATAAATGAAATTAAAGTTAATTAAATGAGATGAAGACAAATGCAAATTAAACATTATAGAAGGGCATTTGGATTTCATTTCATTCATTCTTGAATCATTTCAACATTTGTCTTTTCCGAAGAAGCTTTGACTTTGAAGAAGAAACCTAGGGCTTCGCTATAAATTCAATCTAGGAGAACATAGCCTCTCTTCGATTGTGCAAATACTAGTGGCTTTATTCAAAGGTCACATTTGTGCTTTATTGGTGAAGAAGTTTAGAAATTTATAAGGGTTTCATTGAAGATCAAAATATTAAAGAGTTAATCATTTGCATATCAAAATTTGTGGCAGCTGCTATAGTGGCGTGAACAGTGTCACACTACAGTGCTAAGGTATTTTAGTGGATTTTATCATAAAGATTTACAAGGGTTTGATTTCATGAGCAAGTGGGCAATAATCTGCTACTATGCATTTATGAGTGTAGAATCTTTATCAGCAAATCCTTACAGCTCTTGTTATTAGGTTCTTACTATCATAAATTCATATCTTATGCAATGTTTTCAATTTGATGCTAGTTGTAGCCATTAGGACAGTCCTCTGTCATGTTAGGAGAGGCTATGCAATGAGGATCAATCAATAATTTGAGCACTGTAATATGATTTCTTAGAACTTGTAATCAGTTCATTACATATCAGTATTTCAGTTTAAATAAGTAGGATTGAAACTAACTTTGCATGCCAAGTGTTTGCATTAATGCCAGTTGTTGTGGGTACATATTGACTATCTTAGGATGCATGGAAAATGTTTGACAATATGTCAACTAGCTGTACAAGCTAATCCCAGTCAGTTATATGCATGTGAAAGGTCAAGAACAGTTAGCACATCATTTCTATTACATTAATAATCCATCTTGCATCATTGGAAGCATTCAAAAAACATCTTTTACAACATACAAACTTATATCAAGGTAAACCGAAGTCCTAATTAGCAAAATCAGACATTGTGTGCAAAGTGTTTGACGATATTCCTTGAGCCTCTAATCAACAAATTTGGGTCAGAGTTAGCAAGGGATACTACATTCAAGCACACCATCAGATATTTCTTGTAAAGGCGGTTGAGGATCATTATATTATTGGTTACCCTAATCAAAGCCCATTACAAGTTCCGTTTTGTTCATGTCATTTATCCACAAGATCATTTTTGCCAAGCCCGTTTCTAAATTTGCTACTTTCAATATCATTTCTTTGAACATTGTGCTTTCATTGCACCATAATTATGAAACTTGGATTTAATTTATACTAAATATCACTCCAATTGCTCCATTTTTTTTCCTTGAAAAAAAAAAGAGATGTTTTGTATGTAATATTTATAAAACACATTTATATAGCATAATGCATCTAAGTCTATATAAACCTGGGATAATTTACATAGTTCATTAATTTACCCAAAGATTATTTATAGATGAAGCATCTATTTGTCATAATTTTCATTCTTCATTTTAAATTGCATTACACATTTAGTTAATTGACTTGCGATTGTTTTATTTATTAAGATTTATGAATTCCCATAATTTTGATCAAATATGATTCAATAACCATTTCCGCTTCAATTTTAAATTTACAACAAATTATTAAATAAATGTTAAAAAATATAAATCAATATTCAAATAACATATAAAATAACAATACACTATACAACCAAATAAAATAAATATTATATTATAAATCAATTAACATGTTTTAATAAATTGTAAATATTAATAAATCTTAGAAAAAAAAGTGACCTAATAGACTTAAAAGTTATTTAACATCAATAAATTTATGGGCATCCCCATCTTGAAACATTAAACAACTTTTATCTTGTTGGTCCTCTCATTATAGATTTAAAATGCATGAGATTTTATCTTAGTTGGTAATTAGGGATGGAAAAAATTGTAACCCCACAAGGAAGAACTTTAAAAAGAGCCCTTTGTCATTGAAAGTCTTATTATTTAAATAGTTATTGAATCATTTTTTAATTTATTTTTTACTTTGTCATTGAAAGTCTTAATATTTAAATAGTTATTGAATTATTTTTGCATAGTCATACTTCAAATTCATGTCACGCCTAGTCCTACTCCTCTTAAAACGTTTTCTCCGACAAACACTTTTTAAGTTGGTTACGTAATGTAATGTATGTTGGGACTTTAAACAAATTTTATAAGTAAAAAGCTTTGCTCACCACTTTTTAATGCAAGTTTATCTTTATAGCCTTTTGTCGGTGTTTTGCATTCTTTCACAACCGTCTAAAGTGAATGATTGTTTTGAAGCTTTTCAAAAGTGCCAACAAAATGCTTTTTCTATCCTTTGACTTATTTACAACATCATCATTTAGTTGTGAAATGGGCATAGGCTGTTCATACACATTTCAAAACAATTTTTTTTATTGAATTAATGTAAAGAAAATAGAATATTAAATTTTTATGTAGTCTATGTCAGTAAGTTTGGACGCTTTTGGATTTAAATGTGTTTGTCTTTTTGAATCAATGTTTCGGATCATATTTTATCATCATTTACATAAGGGTGCTTTTGGATTTAAATGTGTGTCTTTTTGAATCAGTGTTTCGGATCATATTCTATCATCATTTACATAAAGATCTAATAATCAATTGTCAAAAGAGCATTACAAATCTTCAAAGAGTTTTGTCTTTTGCATGATTGAACAAATTTACAATCTGGTATTAGTCCACGAAGGATCTGGTAAGTACGCAGATCAAAGTATGGCTGAAGATTACATTTATATTCAAGCTTAAACATGCTTTGACATTGTCTAGAACATAAACTATCTTCTTTGCGATGTTGTAGAATCCGAAGTTTGATAGTATCCAACAAATTGTTGATCTTATTATGCTCTTTGTTGACTTGTTGCAGCCGAAAACAAAGATAGACAATTGGAACATGATATCAGAGTAAAACCTTAAAAAATTAGCCCCCTAGTGAAACAATTGATGTGAAAACATTGCCAAATACTAGCTTTTCCATTTATTAAATAAAATACATTGTTTCACAAAATCAATCAAAACATTATTATAAAGACCAGCACTCAAAATAGACTCTTTCCAGCTCGAAGTATGATCAAATACAATAGGAAAATTATTTTAAAAATGCATTTTATTTCTTTTTTGCCAATATATAGTCCCATAAAATATGTTTTAAGCTTTCAATATGTTGGAAAAAAGAATATTTGATGGGTTTCAATCTATTTGCTATTGGCAATTTATAATGTAAGATTTTTCAAGCTAAAATTTGGACATTAGCATATTTAAACACTCAATTTCCTCTGTGTCCTTTTTTGAATCTTACATCTCTATTTCTATTTCAATCTAAATTAAGAGGAAAAATTAGAAGGAGAATCAAATAGATTTGATTTAGAGGAAAGTAAGAGAAATGGTATATAGAAATTCGTAACTAATCATTAGGAAAATTACAATGTAGGGGATTATAGAGTTCCATTTCAAGATGCACCAATGATCTCACAAAAATAAGGTGCCCTATAGAGTAATTTTTTAAACTAAAAGTGCACTTAATAATTTTCTAGGAAGCCCACTCAAAAGAGTTAAAATCTCAAATGTCACCAAGCTAATAAACCTTTTTCCTAAAAAGATAGAAAGTGTGTCTTGCAAAGGCAACATCAAGAGGATGACCTTGGTATTGCACAATATTGTTCCACCAGATAGAATAATTCCCAAACTAAATCCATGTTGTAAGGAAGAACTTTTTAACATCAGCATTTACTAACAGGTTGCCAAGCCTTCTAGATGGATTGAAAATGGAATGATTCTTTTAAATGAAAAAAGAAAGCAAGAAGGATTTTGTTTATCCATCCAAAAGTTTGGCATTTCCTCTTGACCACAACAAGACTAATGTGATGGTAGACCAATTTTTCCATGGCCCATCTCTTGAAACACTCTAACTATCCATTTTGTTGCTAAGCAAAACCCTTGTGTCTTAGGATCCAAAAGGCCATGACCATTGTTAGCATTTGGTTGAATATAATGTAGCCATAAATTAGATTTGTAACAAGATTTTTCTTCCCAATTAGACCATAGAAATTGGCAAAGGGGTTTATTTAAATCCTCATAACCCTTCTTGGATGGCATCTTGCATAAAGAATAATATACATGAGAAGAAACAAAATTTTGGTTAACAACTTGAACATTTCAAGCTAGTGACAAAAAATTATTCCTTCAAGCCCAACGTCTAGTTTTTAACTTGAGACTAAACCAATTCCAAATGTTTGAAAGAGTCACTCAATCCAAAAGGAATACCCATATAATAATTGACTTTCCCATTTTAATATGCTTTGTTCTTTGGGAATCCATTGCGACACCAAATCAGAATGAACCATAAAGAATTATGTTTTATGATATGCTACTCTAAACTAGAAACTAAGCAGTATAAAATTAAAACTTCTAAAACATTATTATTTTCCCTTTCAAAGTTTTGTAGGAAAATCATATTGTCACCAACAAAATGAAAATTAAGTACAATGACATAGTTGGGAATATAAATCCCTTGTATTAAATATGTTTGGTTGTATTTTGTAGTAAGTACTCAAGTGCATCAACGGTAAGAACATATAAAAATGAACCTAAATAAAATACTTTCCTATTTGGTTGTTGTAGAGGTAACATATTTGATAAAAAAAAATCAATAAATGGGCATTTGCATTTTTGAATGGCATCTAAATATGCTTACACAACTTGGGTCCAAACCCAACCAACACAACATATTTAGGATAAAGCTCTATTACATTTTATCATATGCTTTGTCAATGTACAACTTGACCAACAAAGCATTTTGACCCAATTGTTAGGCCCATTCATTGGTTTCCCAAGCCAAGATTAAATTATCAAGAAATTTTTAAAGGAGAGTGAGAACTAAATACATTGAGAAATAGCATGGTGCCACCATTATCTACAATACTCCCCTTCTTGTGGCTTAGGTATAGAATTCCAAATACCAATGTACCATAAAAAAGTTTGTTTAAGTAAGAAATGTTAAGCTTGTAAGATAACTGGTGTTCCATTATGCTAATTTTAGACATTGAAATGGAGCGAACGATGGGGAAATGGTCTAATAGAGTAGTAGAATAATCAACTTTTACCCAAATGTCAAATAGCTCTTGAATCAATTGCAAGTTGGGAGAAACATAAAACCTAATGATCCTACTAAACTTTCTCTCATCTCCAACTTCATAGTTAGATTAGGTGAGCTAGTTATGAGCATGACTAGAGTGTTTGTAATGTATTGGATCTACTACCCCAACAAAATTATGAAAATTCAACCACTTATCTAATTCTTCATCACTTAGCTTAACATGACATTAATAGTTGTGATCTACGAAATATCCTACCATGCTAAAATCACCTCCCACAACCCAATCTACATTAGGAAGATTGTTAGTCATCCAATCTCATAATGTACACCTCACTTTTGCATTATTAGGAGCAAATACTAAAAAAAAAAACTGATAAGATGTCCATTGATAAAGGCCAAGGCCCACACACAATTGTGTGATGGGTCCTCTCCTTTATCAACATGAAAAATGTATTGGTGCATAAAGACAACCTAGATAACAACCCTACCTTGACCTTATCTGTGTGATGTATAGAGAAAAAAAACATCTCTCCATACATTTCAAAGAGAAGAATCAAGATGAAGGCCATTGAATTTGACTTCATATAGATAAATCACAATAGGTTTTCACTTAATGATAATCTCCTTAATTTTATATTTTTCACAATGGAGATAAATCCCCTTACCATTCAATGAGATAATTTTGCAATTCATAGTTAAGAGAAATTAGAAATATTTTCTTCTCATGGCAGAACTTCAAAGAAGTTAGCAAGAGTAATAAATTGGTTAGAAGGACTTGACTCTTTTGTAGTCATTTGAGGAGGATCTTTATATTTTCCCTATGGAAGGGAGGGAATGGAATTTTGATCCAAAAACCTTGAACAAGGGCATAATTCTAACAAGGTATATTCTTGAGAGATCATAGGACCAATTTGAGCCATAGAAGATCCATCAAGATAATTTTGAGCCAAAGAAAACCCGAAGGCTCTTTTTCCTCCCTCTCTAAACTCCAACCGACTTACCACATCACATATTTATAAGAAGGGATAAGAGTAACATAAATATTACTATTTTTATATATAACATCTGAAGAATGCTTGATTTGTTTTTGTGAAATAGTAGAGGCCTTTTGGGCAATATTGAAGGATGAGATGAGGTTTATAAATATTGTGGGTTGGTTGTACATAAAACTTGTAGCTAAACAAATCTATTTCATCTGATAGGGCGTTCTCTTATCATGTGACCTTCTTGTCGACAGTATACACAAGCATTCTAGGGTAATTTAGATACACTAGAGGCTAGAAAAACTCAAATTGAGGGTTGATTAACTTGACACTAAATACATGTAAGATTAATGTGATAGTATATCATACCATTAATATGAGGAAGAGAAGAAAATAAAAATGGGTGGTATGAGGTTTCAAAACTTTGCTTGATACTAAAACATGTATGAGTAATGTGATTGTATACCATACCACTAATATGAAGAAGAAACAATAAAATAAAAGAATGTGGTATGGGGTTCCATACCACACATTCTATATGATGGAGGTAATTTAAAATGGGTTAGTATCATTGCATGTAATTCTTAAGGGATGATTTCTATAAGGTATCGTCTTTTAACTTTCTATATTAGTTTTTAAAGTGATAAGACTTTCTAGACATGACTCAAATTAAACACATTCACTTAACTATCAAATAAATGCAAGAGAATCTAAATTAATTAGTAGTATGAGTATGAAAGGAAATTACAATATTTAGATTGCTCAAAATTAAATATGTAATCAATTTAATTAATTCATTGCATATGACTATTTTAATTAAGAAGTGAACCCTCTCTAATTTCTTGCAGAACACATTCACCTACATTTTGTTGATATATACACTTTCAAAACTCTTATTGTGGACATTACTCTTTAATCTTTTTAGAATAGTTGGACTTGGATTTTGGAATATGAAGGAATACCTTTCTGGTGCCACATGTGTTTTAATGCTAGTTACATTTTTATTGAATGCTTCAAACACAATCAAGATAGCCAATCGACATGGTGGAAATATGTTTCTTTCCATGACTACTATATGGGAACATGCAAACATATAGGATAGGAAATCACATGAGACATCTCACATGGAACCAAGAACAAATATTGAGATGGTAATTCTTAAATCAACCATCAACTCTTCATCCATATCTCTAGTTATTGTTGAGTCCTCTCCTCCTAGAGGGTATAGTATTTGACACATGACTCTAGGTATAAAATCATGCATAGAAGTTCCACATATGACAAATAGTGATTGATTACTTCTCAATGATCTTAATGCATCAACTACTTGCATGTTGGATCTATCAATGGAAATTGGATGCTTGTATAAAAGAAAAATAAAAAAGGACTTGCTTGCTCAGAACGTGCACCTTTGTCCACAAACCAAAAGTGGCATTAATGCTTAGTTTTTGCTTAATAATATCCTTTATTTAATGTGTTGCATATCCATATTTATGAGTTTGATGCATCATTTATTTTTATCTGTTATATTAGAATGGGAGTGGTCCCCATGATTGCAATTTATTTGCAAAAAAAAAGGTAAGAGATGAAAAGGAGAAATATAAGGCACAAGGGTCATTTATAGAAAAATGAAAACCAATGAGTACCATAAATAAATAAAATTTGTCAGTAATGGCATAGCATGAAGGTTGAATTATGGCATCATGGTTCTTACCATCGGGGTTCAAACTTGTAGAGTCAAAAATTGCATACCATTACAATTTCACCTACACTTTTACAGTCGCTTTAGTGTCCATTCCTCGAGTATTTATGTAGGTTAATTTCAGCCCTTGTATCAGCATTTTCCTTCTCAAGATGCTCAAAAAACCTTTCCAATGGATACCTTTTGCGTCGGTTTTTTGTTAACCATGTGATTTTATCGTCTCTTGTCATTTTTTAACATGATTTGTTTGGACACTAGCACATCACACATGTTTACATGCTACACTAGTGTCCTATGATACTTCATTGTTCAAAGGTCATTCCTGAGCATTTTTCCACTTGCCACCTACCTAGGTTAGTGAAATCTACCTAAAATAACTTGTAACGTATCAATGGCTCTTTCTTTCCCTACTATTCTCACTTTTAAATTCATCTTTTCTCTCCACAAAAACTCTGTTGGAAGTTTTCTTGCTTCTCTCTTGGATAATCTCTTTTCACAACTCTTTCTCTCTAGCTTGAACAACTCTATACAACTTGCTACAATAGTATCAAGCTACCACAACAGTCTTTGCAACTCTCTTGGATTCCTCAAGCTTTGTTTGTAATATCTTTCTATTTGTCTAATGTCTTTGACCATTGTGTGATTTATCACAACCCTTGTCTATTAAATCATGTATTTGTCTATTTGCCTTTTGATTTATCTACCTATCTAGCTGTTGTGGAGGTGGAAAAACCGAAGTAGGGACTTGATTGAGGTAAGTCCCCAAGCAACCCCAATTTTTTTTCTTTTCTTTCTATGTGCAAGTTTTTGGAGACATTCAACAACACAAAGGTTTTCTTGTATCTATTTATCTTATTTCTTCTTCTCTTTATTATCTAGTATTTATTGTAATGTTTTTAACTTTTAGGTTTCACAAGTTAGACGAAGCACAAAGTTCGGTCTTTGCTACTTTCTAAGCATTTCATGTCATGGTCTATACAAGACTACAACGTGTCACGCGAACTTTGGTGCATTGCACTACCATCCTTGGATGAGATGCTTAGATTATAGTAGAAGACTCTCTATCATCCGCACTTTCCATTTCAGTAGTTAAAAGCTTTATTTTATTTATATATAATTAGATATTTCCACTAGTTTAATGAGCTGGAGATATTTGAATGTATGTTGTGAACTTGGCTCTGAAAGGAATATAGTTTTCCTTCTATCGGGTCACATTTCCTCCATTGGGATGTTATTGAGATAAGGTCCCGTATTTATGATCTCACCAATTCATAACTCCGATAAAAAAATGTTTAATCCAAATTTTAAAAAAAAAACTAAAAGAGTCATTACTTTATTAACAATTGTATTTTAGTTCTATTTGCACTAAACATTTAAAGTGACTATATATACTTTTAATATATTTTACATAATTTATAACATTAATCCATTAATATAATTTTACACCTTACATCTTAGTTATTATAATTTCATAAAATAATTTATATATAATTTTAAATTGAATCTAAATGCCTTGTTTAAATTATTAAAATTTAACCTTATATAGTAAATTAATAAAAGAGACTTTACCATACATTCATAAAGTTAATAATATGGGATTACACTTGAAATAGATAAATTAAATATCTTTAAGTGTACAATCAAGTCACTTTTTTCAAAATAAATAAATTAGGAAGTCAAATGAAAAAAACGATATGAAAGTCATAAATTCTTCCTCTTATTCCATTTTTCATTTTCTTACAAAATCAAAGGAGAAAGGAAAAAGAGAAGACAAATAGTGAAGAATTAGGAATTCTTTTTTTTAATATATATTTTTGTTGACCAAGGAGTATACATTTCTTCTATTATATTTTTCAAGCTATACCATTTATATTTGCTTATATATTTTGTTTTTATTGTGATTTATTTAAAAGAAAATACTATTTGAAAGCTATATTTTTTAGGTGTGTATTACAGTTCATAAATATAGATCTTTATTTTATAGACATAATATTAATTATTATTGTTATGTTTGTGTTAAAGTATTTGAAACGAGGGTTTTGGATCAATAATAATTATGGGTAATTTGTTTCACTTTCTCTTGTCTTAAAATATTTTTGAAATTTTGTTTATTCTAATTTTTTTATCATATTTTGTAATACTCACTTCTTTTAACAATGTAAGCATCTTAGTGCCCTTGATTTTGGGTGAGGATTCCCACCAATCTTTTACCTACTAAATAAAGTTTGCATCTTAAAACCACATTTTTCAATTTAAAAGTTCTTTTTGGAATAGCAGAATTATAATGCTAAGAGGGGGAGATAGGGAAGTGATTAAATCTCGTTACAACTATGATTTTGTATTATATATTAAGGCTTTAACTTGACCATTTAAGGGATATAAAAAAATGGTCCAATCTTTTAAATACGTTTCCAATCCTAACTCTCCATTCCAATTAAAATCTCTATTTCTTGGCTCAATTCAACTAACAAGTTTTGTTGTGTAAAGGAGGTAATGTCATGCTCAAATTGGGCAATTTATATAGGCTACTTTGTTTATCTTTTATATTTAACACTGCATTAAGTTCCCTGCCCAAAACTACCAAATCCTTACTCATAGAAGATAAATTATCAAAGATGTCCCAAATATTTTTTGTAGGGAGATTCAACGTATAAATATTGAAAATATAAAAGCTAAGATTAGAGGAGCAACATGAACCTTGGCATGATTTCCAATTAGAGCCTTGTTTGATTGGTGTCATACTATAACCTTTGTCATACCATAAGATTCCAAGCCCCCCAAAAGAACCTTAGGCATAGGTGAAAATTCATTTCTACTTAAACCATTTTTCGCATGAGTTGTCCTAATCTTTTAATATTTAATTCAGGTTCTTTAAAAAATATAATATCTAGCTTCTATAGTTCTAACTAACACTTGATTATGCATCTTTTGTTAGGGCCATTTAAGCCCTTGACTTTCCATGATTGTTTTTTCATGGTACTTGTATGGGACCCTTCCCCCCACTTTTAGTTTTCTTGTCAAAATTAAGAATAGATTGAGACATCCAACTTTTATATCTTCTAAGGTGACTTCATCGATTTTCTACTTCACCTTGTAACATGACTACAATTGGCCTTTATTTTCTTTGACTCATATTGTGATCTATTGTAGATGAAATTGGAATGAATATATCCTTTTCACCTTCAATTTTTCTTCAATTTGATCATTATATTTCTATAACTTATTTTGGAATGGTCTTATCATTTGATGTGATCCAAAGAGAGCTCTGATTCAAAGGTGGAGATGAAATATTTAGAACTTGATTTGCCTTATATGGTAGGTGAGGAGGAGAAAGATGCATTTCCAATCTAGAGAGGGAGGGGTTGGCCTCTGAAGAGGGGACCATAGTGGGTTGAGGAATCCTTAGAGGATTTTGGAAATCTTTCACATTTGAAAAGTTTGCTTTGTAGTTTATTAAAAAATAATCTCTAGTTTTGCATAGTCTACCATGAGAGAGAAGAAAGTCAATGGTCCTTAAGGGTGCACATTCTTCCATAGGCTCTAGATTCTCCTTGCAATATTTCTTCATCACGATTCAAAAATTTGCCCAAGGAAGCTCTTATTCGTTCAAGAATGAAAGAATCTTAATACTTCTCACGTAAGTTGTAAAGTTGAATCTAGGTTGGGATCTTTGGGATATGAAAGCTCATGTGGTCAAAATTCAAAGATCATTTCATGATAGAAAGACTTGTAACTTCCATAAACCATAGACCCCCCACCAAGTATACTTTCTTGTTCCTCTTCATTAAAAAATTCTATAATGGAAAATCCCTTGGGGAAGAACTTAACTTGGATAGAGGATATCTAGGAGAAGAAGATCTATTTTTCAATATTTTTCCTTGGTAGGTTAGATACTAGAGAATTTTACCAATCATAGTTTTCTTTGCTAAAGCCACTAACGACCACTCCAAAAATGAAATGGAAGAACAAAATAATTGAAAAGACATTGATTTACATGGTAAAACCTTGACAATTTGCCAAGGAAACATCCATGGGGCAAGGCATCGATATTCTTATTGCCAAGAGAAAAATAATTGCAATCTTCACAATTGCTGCTATATCAATTTGTTCTTACATTTCACAATGAAATTGCCTTCAAGACAACAAAGATATATATAATATCTTCTAGATAACAATCATCACTTCAAATAGAAAAACTAGATTTATTCCTTTGAAGAAATTAGGAATTTCCTTTCAAAGATTAAAAAAAATGTTTTATTTCTAAAAGATTAGATATGATTCGCTTTCTTGTTTTTTCCTTATTTTATTGTTTTCTTGTTGTCACAATCCAACATTATTGTGTCATAATTCTCTATTGAAATTCCAATTTAATTTCTATTGGATGTCATTTCAATTATTCCATTTTTTTTCCTTGTTAAAATATTTTTTATTTTATTTCTATATATATTTATAAATATATTTCTATAGCATAATGTATCTAAGCTTATAAATCTAGCATTTATTTTTCATAGTTTTTATTTTTATTTTTAAATTAGCTAATTGACTTTCGACTTCATTATTTATTGAGTTTCATAAATTCTCATAATGTAAAGTAATGACCCAATTACCACCTACTTTTCACTATTTCAAATTTACAGCCAAATTAAATAAATATTACCTTATAAATTAACATGTTTTAATGGAATTTAAATATTAAGCTTAATAAATCCTACAAACCAATGCAATTTAAAAGACTTTAAAAGTTATTAAAATCAATAAATTTAGGGAAATTTTATTTTAGTGAGTAATATGGGGTGGGAAAAATTGCTACTCCAATAGGAAGAACTTTATTGGGAGCCTTTTTGTCAATGAAAATCTTAATTATATTTCCACCATGAAATCATTGAATTCCACTCAATATTAATATATTGACTCATCTTGCTATTCTGAAATTATGGCACGTTTAGCATAGTCAAAGTTCAACTTTATATTACACCGACCGCCCTTAATCATATTCATTATTTATTTTTTTCACAAAGGAAAATATAAGACTTCAAGAATATTAAAATGCAATAAATTTTGATTGAATGTATTTTTTTTCAATTTGGAACTTGGTCAGCTTGTATATGATAGTTCCATGAAGCATCTTGTTATGTGTTTTGTTTCATCTTTTACAAAATATTGTTTGTTAATTAGTTTGGTGAAATTTTGTAAATTAAAAAAAAATAAAAAATTGAAAAGGAATTTTTATCTAATTTTTTTTATGTTGAACACAATATAGTCATAGATGCCTCCATGAAATTTTGTTCTTGTAATTTGAGTGGATCTCTTTATTTAATTATTTGGGACATACCAGGTCAAAGTGGGGAGAGGAAACATGCAACTCCAACATCATACAAGAACCACTAACTCAAATATGTTGTCGTAATGGATATGTTTAACGTAGAGTGATATTCAACAATTGAATGCAAATGTTTGATGTTGGTTAAGTACATTTACAAACAAGAACCACTAACTCAAATTTGTTGTCGTAATGGATAGGTTTAACGCACAGTGATATTCACCAATTTAATGCAAATGTTTAATGTTGGTTAAGTACATTTACAAACAAGAACCACTAACTCAAATTTGTTGTCATAATGGACAGGTTTAACGCACAATGATATTCACCAATTTAATGCAAATGTTTGATGTTGGTTAAGTACATTTACAAACAAGAACCACTAACTCAAATATGTTGCCGTAATGGATAGGTTTAACACATGGTGATATTCACTAATTTAATGCAAAATGTTTAAAATTTCTCAAATTTAAAACTAAGGGCAACACATTTTAAAAAATCTCAACCAAAGACTCTTCCCTCTTAAACTACCATCCTTTGCCTTTGATCATAGTTTTTGGCACATTCCATTATTAACTATACGCATTGTAATGTGATAGGAAAGCCAATAGATTTACCAATTTTATTCTTTACCATATTAAAAGCTATACCAATTGCATGTATTAGTAGCAATTCAATGTTTGAAGTCATCCATATTCACATGTCCAATATCTATGTCTAAGATATTATCTTATGTTGAGTTGCTCTTAGAAGAGGGTGTTACTCCTTTGAGTTCATATTTCATTTACTTGACATAATACAACAACACTTTAAAAAAGGAAATAAAAAATATATCATCATCGAATCAAATTCTATTTTTAATTTCTAACAAGACCTATTATACTAGATTTGTTTGGACGTTAGGATATTTGTTGTGTTCAAGTATACCCTCTTGCTAAGTGAATAATTATTAATCTTGAACAAAATTGACTAATGTTAGAATAGTTGTGTTCAAGTATACCCTCTTGCTAAGTGAATCTTACATTGACTTGGATTTGGACATGTGAAATATGTTATTAGGGTTTTATCCTATCCAACTATCTAGTAGAATTCTCTATAACCTTTATAACTAACAAGCTTAAGGATGGATATTTTGGTGTTATGGCAAAACATATCCTTGTCTTGATAATTCACTACTAGAGATACATTTTCATTTGAAAAATTCGAAGTGTTTTAAGAGATGGCTGGTAGATCTAGATGTTTGGTAATCGTATTAGAAGTATCCTCTAGTTCACTAGGGTTTTGCAATTTTATTATCATTGGTCATTTTTTGAATTTTATTAAATCTTAAGTATTTGTGGAGAACACATTAAGAAAAGGATACTAGATTTTACAAATTCAAAATGTTCACATCCATGAATAAGGATGTTTGACAAGTGTGAACATTAAATGTTGCATTTTGTATGAAGTATCATTCTATGAACTGACGTTTTTGTTTGCCATTTTTCCCTAACTTCGTGTTTTAATTAATCACTTAAGTTTCAAAGATAATGATGTTCTAACACAAGGGTGGTAGATTTTCATTGCTTAAGGTTGTTCATTCCATCAAAGTTCAACATGCCTATGTAGAGTGACAATTATTATCTTAAGATATGATTCTTGTCAAAATTGAGAATAGATTGAGATCCAACTTTTATATGTGTTAATGGGTCTTCGATCTGCTAGTGAAGTTGAAAGGTTCTTAATGAGTCAACTAGAGATCAAATCTTGCTGTGTGTAAGGCTCCAACATCATAAGAGATGAGGCCGGGATTGTGCCCCAAACGAATTAGGCAAAATGGATACCCCTCAATCCTTGGCTCTTAACCAAAGAAGTTTCAGCTTAAGACTTGTCCTCCCTTACCGGATATATAAAACGACTTTATGGATGAAAAATCCTGAAAAAAAAAAGAAAGAGATTTATATATTATCAACATTGATAAATTCCTCTTAAAACGTAAAACACCTTCCATTTTACTAGGCATCTCCCTAAAGATTTAAACAGTGCATGACTTATTATCTTAGTTGTTAATATGGTGTGGGAAAATTGTGAATTCCACAAAGGAATAACTTTAGGAGGAGCCTTTTTGTCAATGAAAGTCTTGATTATGTTTCCACCAAAGAATAAAAAAATTTCCACACCATATTGAAAGTTAAATCATCTTGCCAGTCCGAAATTAAAGTTCATTTGACATAGTCATAGTTACAATTTCTATCACACCTACTACTCAGAATCATTGTTGTGAATGCAAACCATTTATCCATACCGTACAAAAAGCCTTTGATCAACAGCCCGACTGAAATTTTCCCAACAAATGTAACTGATTATTAACATAACCTTGTCCAATGTCTGAATTTTTCATGAAAACAACTGTACTTTAACAGACATGAAAAAGGGTTACAAGAAGCATCAAAAGCCCTTTTGTAAATTAAAAAAAAAATCAGTAGTATAAAACCCCATCCTCTCTCCTGTGCCAAGGAATCAATCACCTCAATCCATAATGTTGAGAGATACAAGCCCCTTCTAGCTAAATTACATACCCAACAATTCATCACCGTATGAGTTGTGAATGTGTCAATGTTGTAATGCAGATTCACCTCAAATGGGGAGATTTTTGAGGTGGGCAGAGTACATATTCACCTGGCCTTGGATTACCATGGGAGGGATGATTTATGCTCCGAGTGTTGAGATTAGCAGGCTGAACCTTTTGCAATTGGTTGGGTCGAGAATACTTTGCCATATCTTTGTTTTTCTCCAACTGCTCCAGTGTTTCAACTACTTCTTTCATATGAGGCCTACACTTCGGCTCTGGATTAAGGCATTTGAGAGCAAGTGTGGATGCAGTATGGGCTCCCTTGATTGAGTATTGACCATTCAATCTGGTGTCCATGATCTGATATACTTTACGTTTATCATTCATATAAGGTTTTGCCCATTCCACAAGATTTTGTTCACCTATAGGTCTGTTCTTGTCTATAATGCGGCGCCCAGAGAGGAGTTCCAGAAGGACAACTCCAAAGCTGTAAACATCACTCCTTGTTGTCAAATGACCTGGTGAATAGAATCCACAGATTTATCAAGCATCAGTTAAAATTCACAGAAAAACTGAAGTAGATTGAGTAAATAGAATACTCAAAGGCCACAACAATCCTTTTTAAGGTCAATTTAACTACAAACTGTAGCAATTAAATGAGAAGAACCTGTAGCTAGATATTCTGGAGCAGCATAGCCATAGGTTCCCATGACCCTTGTAGATACGTGTGTTTTATCTCCTTTTGGGCCATCCTTGGCTAGTCCAAAATCTGAGAGCTTTGCATTATAATTCTTTGAAAACAACCGAAGTTACTCGGTCAGGTACAGAAAATACACCCAAGATTAACAGAAGACAGATCAACTGAAAGAAATAGTTCAGTAATCTTGTTAAAAGATAAATAATGCCATAAGAAGGGCTGTTTGTTGACATACTGAATCAAGAAGAACATTTGATGCCTTGAAATCTCTATATATAACTTGACTTTCTGCACGATGTAGAAAAGCAAGCCCTTTGGCAGCCCCAACAGCTATTTTGATTCGTAGAAGCCAAGAAAGAGGTTGGAAATGAGAACTTCCTGCATATGATGGAATAAAAGAATCAGTCGAATTCAAAGGATTGAATGGATCAATAACAACATGGCACTAGCTAGACACATGTACTACAAAAGCTGATCAGTTTAATGTTGCGTCTTTACCAAACTTCAAAAGGCAATTACTTGTTTGTCACTAATTTATCTAGATTAAGGTCTTTTGGTTTCATGGAACTGGAGGATAAAAACAAGGTTCCCCATCACCGCATAATCTCTCTGCCTTTGGTGTCTTGTCCCCGTATGGTGGATAGAACTGAAATTGGGTGGGGATTGCACTCACTAGGTTCTCCAAGCACACCATTTACAGTAGCTCTGATTTATAAGGTCAAATTCCAAGCCTTAAATACCAGGCTGCAAGGTTAAACTATGTGTTTACCTTGTGCTTGAAATGCTAATGCCAGTGATATTAACTACCATCTTAATTTGCAAGGCCAATTTCTACAGAGATGCTGCATGTATATCTAAAATACATGACACAAAAATACAACCTTAACAACTCTTGATAAACTGAGGCCAGAATAGCTTCGTAAGCTATTTACCTTCAACTCCTTTATTAATAGTCATAGATTATTGAAGCACAGACAAAGATCCATAATGATTTTTAAAGCAGTTACTTATTTTAGACTTTTAAAGAACCCATAAACAGAAAAAATCAGAGAAAAGACATTTTTCACATACGTCTAAACAGATGGTTCTCCAAGCTCCCTTTAGGCATAAACTCATACACCAAGAGGCGGTGATCATCCTCCACACAGTATCCTATCAGCTTCACAAGATTTGGATGATGAAGCCGGCTCAGGTAATTCACCTCCGCCTATAAACACATCAAATAAAGCAAGTCACAAACTACTCCAAATCCTTTATACTAACCAGTCAATACAAAGAAAAATAAACCAACAAAGTACCCTTGGCGAAATGCCAAAGAGTAAGACTGCAAGAAAGAAATGACAGTAACAAAATGTGAAAAGTATCTGAGAAAACCAGCATAAAATAGTGATCAATCCTTCTAGTTTTTATTTTGTCCTTTTTAAAAAATTAAAAGAAAAATCTCCACACACATTACAGGAAAACAAAATACTTACCAGCCATTCCTTATGCCCTTGCAAACCTTCTTGGTTCAACTTCTTTACAGCTATTACCAGGCCCATTCCTGGCTTTGTTGCAACGAATTCATGTTCATCAATCCATCCCTTAAAAACACAGCCAAAACCCCCCTCACCCAAGACACTGTCAGGCCGAAAATTTCTGGTAGCATTTTTGAGCTCTATGAAGCTGAAACTCTTCAAATTAGATTTCTGAAGAATTTCCCCCTCAGTGGTTGGAGAGGGGGGACTGTCATTGCTAATGCTCGAGGGCGGATTGCAGTTTACATGGCATTTCCCATTCTGAGTAGCAGGCTTTGATTTGCCTGTACATCACGAAAAACATTTCATCAAATAACAATCCAGCCAACAATCACAAACACCACCACCATAATAAAAATAGCAATAAGAATGCATAAACGTCTTATTTAAACCAACGCCATAAAAGGGCTTCAAGGTTGCTACCAAACATAACCACCATATTTAGAACACTGCTTAATTTAACTTGAATTCATATAAACCGAGTTTTACTCGGTAATAAAATGTCGACTCAAAAAAATACACAGTTGATTCCAGAAGCAATCTTGTTAAGGCATATATCTAACAACAAAATCATCAAAAACAGAACAGGGGTACAGCAGGACTACATTTTTAAATTTTTTTTTTTTTTTTTCCATTTTCCTTCTTTCTTCTGTGAAATGAATCACAGGGGCCTCGTTGCCTACGTTTATCTAACGCATACGAAAAGCTTTTAAGTTATCCTTCCCAATAAAACGAAAAGCATGCTGTCGGTAATGGCAGAATATGAAACAAAAAAAATGTAAGGTTCAACACAACAGAAAACGCGGTTAAAAAGGTTTCAAATGTTTGTATATATGTAAATGAAATCTATAACTTTTTATAGAGATTCGTCGCTAGTTCATACTGCAAATGGTTCAAACATCATTAACATCACAAGAATTGGGGCTTGGCAATCTGTCAACAAGCCAAGGACTTAGTCAACATATGGTTCAGATGCTCACAAAGCTTGACAGGTATAAAGATCTATCAGGCGTGAAAAATTCACTGACAAAAAGAGACAAACCCAGTCTGATATTGGCAGAAAAGCTATGGTTTATTACATGCAGGGGCCACAAGGTCTACATTTATCCAACAAAAAGAACATGGGCACTGCAGAATTCAATTTCATTTCTATAAAATGGGTTCTGGGTCCATTGCCTCCTTATACAGATATCATATAGAATTCCTCAAACTCATATCATGGGTACTACAGGATTCAATCTCCACTTTTGAAAAAATGCCCTCGTTGATTACCTCCATCTAAAAACAGAAAAACATCTTCAAAAGCATGGCATGGTACTGCAGAATTCTAATCATATTCCCTTAATGACTTATGGGCCTCACTGCTAACATTCACCCAAGGAAAAATTGAAGCAAAAAATTTAAAAAAGAAGATCATTTTGGTCTTTGATTTTCTGCAACAACTGCATCAAACAGACCATTTCAGTTCAAAAACAAATCATGGGTTCTGTAAAATTCGAATTGGGCTTTAATGGAAAGGTCCATGAAGCTTACCAGTACCAGAAAAGAAATTTTCAGCCTTGACACGAGCGCCCCAACAATTTCCCATCTAAGGAAGACGACGTTGTGAGGGAATTAAACCGAGGGGAACTTCATATATATGGGGTCTGCACCTCTGAACTCCTCACCAAATTTGACAGCAACAAAGGGGGAAAACAGGGGAAGCGGAAATGGTGCAAAGATCCGTGAAGAGTACAACTCAAAATCAAATCTAGCAGAGGGTCTATCTAAATTGAAGCCGTGAGCTTCTAGATAAAAACAGAAAAAGTCAAAAACCAGGCAAGAACTGCCCAACCATTGACTTGCATAGGCTGTGCCTGCTGTAGGTGGATCTCGTCCTTTTTAAGTATAACACACTCCTTTAACCCCTATTTTTTTCTTTTTTCTTTGCCTTTTCTCTGACCCACTTTTTCATCAACTTCAATGCCCACTGGTCTGGTTAATTTCGTAGTTCTGCGAGTCATCCTCGTAGTCAGTAGCATCTTCTCTTCCTTCAAGACTTCAGATTACCTGCTTAATTTACTGTGCCATTTAATGCACATCACATGCATAGTGGAAACCCGTTTTTACATTGTCTAGGATCTTTTCATAATTTATTCAATGTGACCTACATTGAATGCATAATTTGCCACATTCAAATTGGTAATTTTGTTTAACAGTTGAAAGAATTTTATTTGGGTTGTCGGTAAAATTTGAAAACGCCCACGGTGCTAATAAATGACAATTAGGCAGACACAGATACAGTTCGTCATTAGGATCTTCTCACATGAATGTTATTTCTAAGAATATATAAAGGCTCTTGCCCATTATTTTGTCCTCTTCTATATCATTTGTTTAGAAGAGGTTAATGATCTTTGGTTTTCTTGTTACAAGTCTAAAATAAGATGATTTGGCCTCATACTGCCTATTGAGCTCGCCACCTTGCATGAAGATGGGATATTGGTTGCATGAGTATTTTAATAGTATTCTTGTTAAGCTTGTTTAATATTATTGTTGTTTATATAGAAGAACACAACCATCATGTTGTGTGGATTCTTCTGATATTGATGGCTGCTTGGTTGGTATTAAAGTTCACGCATTGAAGAGAATGGTGTTAGGACATTAGCTTGTTGATAACTTTTGTCTCTTTGTTGATTGGGTTATACATGTTTACATATTGGTGTGTTGTAAGAGAGTGAAGTTTGGTTCTATTTTTGAATGCTATTAGGTTTGTCAAATTCAGATTTTTATTGGAAATGCATCACATACAAATCATGGCTTACATGGTCTAATTTCTAGGTTGGTTAGAACAAAGTGTTCAAATGTTTTGATTGTATCATGGTTCTCTCTAACCTTATTCACATCACTTCTAATGTCTTGTGGGACAACTCTCCTTTAGAAATAATGAGAAATTAATTCTTTTGAATATGTCGTTCCTTTCTCACAAAGGAACTATCCACCTTGTCACTTGGATATGAAATCTAGAGCCATGTCCTAAATACGTCATTCCTTTCTCACAAAGGAACTATCTACCTTGTTAGTTGGATTTGAAATCTAGAGCAATATCTTTTGATGACAATCAACTAGATTGAGTGGTGGAACATTGTGATTTCTCTACTACAACCTTTTTGGAGCAGTTTGGCAAGCAATTAAGTGGAACTTACAAGGAAGGCAATAAATTTGTGGATGAGTTTAAGCAAGTTCCCAAGGAAATGAAAATAATTATTTTATTATGATTTGTAGTGCTTAATATTATAAAGAGCCATCATGTTGAAGATGCTCAAATATGCGCTCTCCTTCATTAATTACAAGTCACAGATACAGCCTTTAAAGAATTTCAAAGCCCTTCCCATCAAGCAAGCCAAACTTTAAATTAAGGCTATTAATTTTTTCCCTTGTTAGTTTACTGTTAGGAACCAGGAAGGACAACTGAGAGCGGGGGGGGGGGGGGGGGGGGTGTGAATCAGTTGTGAACCAGTTGTCAATGAATTATAAACCAAAGCACATTATTCCAACTTAAACTCGGTGTTGGTAAACAAACTTTAAATGTTGGTAAAATAGTTTAACAGTTATAGCAGTACCGATGTAACTTAATGCATGAAACAGAAAGAAAAACAACATCCACAACACATGACACAGAGATTTTGATGTGGAAACCCTGTAAGGGGAAAAACCATGGTGGGAAACCTTACCCACAATCAGATGATACTACTGCAGATAGTAAGTGTATACAAATGGGGTCTGCACATGCAGAAAGGCCAATCGCCTAGAGCTCACTGCTCAATCACAAAATAGGAGTCACACTGACTACAATTGGATGGTTAAATCCAATAACAATGTACTGCCTCAGAATAGCATCTGCAATGTTGGATTCAGTACTGGTTTAAGCTCTGGACATGAGTGTCAAACATCTTCATAACCTTTCCTTCAACCTTCAGATAATGTCTGTGTGATTCGCACAAGGATCTGCTTATTTTCGCTCTTCAATATTCATACACACTCATCATTATCGATCTTCAATAAGATCTTACAATCATATATACAAAACCTAAGACCTATACATGAGGTCGACTCACTAAGGATATTACAATTAAATCAATTACAAATAAGTCTTGATGCGATACAATATGTCGGCTCAATGTATTTACCACATTATCCAATCAATAAACCATTTCCAAGACGTGTTGTGCTGATCTGGAATAGATATCATGTACCGGTCCATAACCTAGACCTATCTGTCAGTAAAGGCAAATATGTCAACTCGATTAGACCAATAAGAAAAACACCAAATCCAAATATCCAATCCATGTCTTCGACATAACCAAATGATCTCCAGATGATACTAAGTCATCATCATTGTTGGTGAACAATATATCCTGCTGGTGAACATATACCGGTGACTATGCATAAGCCACTAACCATGTCGGTGAACACAATGTGTCGGTTTAGCAATAAACCAATATAACCATAGTGTCAAATCAACAATGTAGACCTCCAAGAAGATAAGTGTTGACATCAATGACAAAACCGATGCAACATATGACGAAGTCATCCATAATACCAACAATCTCCCCCTTTGGCATTGATGACAACACTAGATGGAAAAACATCCAAGTGTCAAAAATAGAATGCCAAAAACCAATAAACCAACAATCTCCCAAAATAGATCAATACAAAGTTCTGTGCCAAAACAGAAACCAAAACCAAAAATACATCTCTCCCCAAAGTACAAAGTTTTTCCATAGATATCTCTCCCCCTTTGACATCAAATGCCAAAGTAGTTAAGAATCAAAACTTAACATACAACCAACTTCTCCCCCTGAGCAATAACTCTCCTTCATCAAAGCCGAAAAAATATTTTTCTGTTAGTTTCTGTCAGTTTGATGCCAATCTTCATTATTCAAGTCTTTGTCGGTGGGGAAATTACCCCAAGCTGATCTCTAAGATATTCAAATGTTTCAATAGGCAAAGGCTTTGCAAAGATATCTGCAATTTGTTCTTTAGTATTCACATAAACCAATCTCACTTCATTTGCTTCAACATTCTCTTTCAGAAAATTGTACTTAATAGAAACATGTTTTGTCTTAGAGTGAAAAACCGAATTCTTTGATATATCAATTGCTGTTGAATTGTCACAATAAATAATTATTGGTTTTTTGCATTTTACCTTTATATCCTTCAACATTTGCTTGATCCATAATACCTGGGTACAATTAGTTGTTGTTGTAACATATTCTGATTCTGTTGTAGATAATGATGTACAAGTCTGCTTCTTGTTGATCCATGAAATCAATCTTCTGCCAAGAAAGAATGCACCGCTAGTGGTACTCTTTCTGTCATCTACATCTCCTGCCCAATTTGCATTTGTGTATACACATAACTCAAACTTTTCATCCTTAGGATACCATAAACCAAGATTTGTTGTGCCTTGTAGGTATCGGAAAATCCTTTTAACTGCCGATTCATGATTTTCTTTAGGATTGCTTTGAAATCTTGAAACAATACATACTGCATTCATTATATCAGGTTTGGTTTGTGTCCAATACAGTAATCCTTTCAATCATAGATTTGTACCTTGTCGGATTAATAGGAGTTGAATATCCTTCGATGTTAATTTATCAGTTGTAGTCATAGGAGTACTTATCGGTTTGGAGTTTTCCATACCAAATTTCTTCAAGAATTCCTTCAGGTATTTTGTTTGACATATGAATATACCTTTATCTGTTTGTGAAATCTGCAAACCTAGAAATTTTTTATCTCTCCAATCATAGACATTTAAAATTCTTTTTGCATCTGGTTAGCAAAGTCTTTACATAATTCTTCTTCACCTCCAAAAATGATATCATCCACAACTACTTCAATAACCAAAATATCATCATTGGTAACTTTGTAATACACATTGTTGTCAGCATTACCTTTTGTGTAACCAAGCTTTAAAAGATATTTATCCAATCTAGCATACCAAGCTCTAGGAGCTTGCTTTAATCCATATAAAGCTTTCCTTAACCTTCAAATCATATCCTTGTTATCTATCAAAGAAAATTCATCAGGTTGTTCAATGTAAACTTCCTCCTCAAGATCTCCATTCAAAAATGCACATTTTACATCCATTTGATAAACTTTATAGTTCTTATAAGCTGCAAATGTAAGAAATAGTCTAACTACCTCAATTTTGGCTACCGGTGCAAAGGTTTCATTACAATCAATTCCTTCTTTCTATGAATAACCTTTACAAACTAATCTTTCTTTGTTTCTGATTACTTCACCATCTTCATTAAGTTTATTTCTATATACCCATTTAGTTCCAATTACATTTTTGTCTTTAGGCCGGGGAACTAATGTCCAAGTATTATTCTTTTCAATTAGTTCTAATTCTTCTTCCATTGCTTTTATCCAATGTTTATCTTGACATGCTTCAACAATTGATGCTGGTTCAACTTGAGAAATTAAACATACCTCTTCATTTGCCAATCTTCCTCTAGTCATAACACCTTGATTCTTATTTCCAATTATCTGATTCTCTAAATGATTCAATCTTACATACCTGGGTTTATTCTGATTTACATTCACGGGCTGTTGTTCTTCAGTCACAGTTGAGTTTTCTGATGATGCCGGTGTGATTGGATCTTCACACTGTACCGGTGCAATTTGTGTCGGTTCATTTATAATCATTTCAATTGTCAGTTCTACAGATCTTGAATCTCCTCTAAAATGTTCATCTATCTTCACATTAGTACTCTCAATGATTTTCTGCAATCTTTTATTATAACATCTATATGCCTTGCTTCTAGATGAATAACCAAGAAATATTCCTTCATCACTTCTAGGATCAAATTTACCAATATACTCATCTCTTCTAATATTACATTTGCTTCCAAATATTCTGAAGTATTTAAGAGTAGGAGTATGACCAAACCATAGTTCATAACGTAGGTCTTACCGGTTTCACTTTTGATGTGAACTCTATTGAAAGTATAAACTGTTGTGTTCATTGCTTCTTTCCAGTACATATGAGGTAGATTTGCTTCCATCAACATGGTTCTTGCTGCATCCAGAATAGTTTTGTTCTTCCTTTCCACAACTCCATTTTACTGGGGTGTCCAGGGTGCTGATAGTTGTCTTTTGATTCTATTCACTTCACAGAATGCATTAACTTCTCTAGATGTAAATTCTCCTCGATAAGATCTCAAACATTTGATTTTCTTGCCAGTTTCATTCTCTACCATTGCCTTGTATATCTTGAATTTTCCAAAAGCTTCTGATTTCTCCTTGAGAAAAGTAACCCAACACATTCCTTGAAGACTTCTTGTTCTTACTAGACCACATAAATCAATATGAATTAAATCAAGAGTATTATTGGATTTCTCAGTAATGCTCTTAAATGTTGTTCTAACTTGCTTTCCCATTTTACATTCCTTACATACTAGATTATGAGGTTTCACAATCTTAGGTAAATCCCTTACTGCCTTAGTTGAACTGATCTTTACAATGCAATCAAAATTCACATGACAAAGTCTTTTATGCCATAACCATCTTTCATCAATGTGAGCAATCAAACATGTCTTATCATTGGTATTCAAGTGAAAGATATTACCTTTAGTCTGATTATCGGTTGCAATCTCCAATCCAGTTCTATTTATGATTTTGCATTTTCCATTCTTGAATTGTAACTGAAATCCTTTTTCCACTAACTGACCAACACTCAAAATATTATGCTTTAAACCTTCTACATAATAAACATTGTCAGTATTATGCTTACCATCCAAAGATATAGTGCCTCTTCCTTTGATTAAACAACCTTTATCATCTCCAAATCTTACTAGACCTCCATGAATTTCCTGAAATGATAAGAATTTGCTTTTATCACTAGACATATGATGCAAGCATCCACTATCTATAATCCATTCATCATTTTCTTCAATTTTTGTTGTCAATGCCTGCTCTATCGGTTTGACAATATGTGTCGGTTGATCTTCTTTTATTGCAAAAAATGCCCATCCATTATCTGCTGGATCTTCATCTGAGTCATTTGTAACACCTTCATCTGCATAGTAACATGACTTATCTCTGTTTTTCTTAAATTTGTATCTCTGGTATTCAGGGTTAGGTTTATATGTTGTTTTTGCTTCCTCCCTTAATCTTGCATATCTATCAGGACACCTAGATGCTATATGACCAACTTTATTGCAATTAAAACATTTGAAAGGTGCTTTACCTTCATACTTACTTCTTGTTGGACCTTTAGGCATCTTCCTTGCAAATAGTGAGCTTCAAGTTCTTCATTTTCTCTTCTCATATCTTCAAGTTCTTTTGCATAAAGTGCTTTCCAATTTGTTTTGTCAGATGATGATGATGATGCTTTGAAAGCTAAATCAGTCTTGACTGTAGCAACAGGACCAAATTCCTCAAGCTCAAATGCAGAAAGTTTTCCAACCAAGGTATCTCTAGAAACTGATGTATTAGGCATTGTTCTCAACTCATTAATAGCAATCACTTTCATTTTGTAAGCCGGTGGCAAAGCTCTTAAAACTTTAGACACAATTTCATCTTCACTTAAAGATCCTCCACAACATTGTATTCCCATAACAATTTCATTAACTATTCCATAAATGCAGAAATTCTTTCATCTTCTTCCATTTAAAAATTTTCATACCTGACCCGGTAACATTCCATTTTTGCAATTTTAACAGTGGTATCTCCTTCATTCAATGTTTCCAATTTATCCCAAATAGCTTTAGCAATAGATCAGTTTGATAATCCCATGATTTGTTGATCTAATAATGCGCTCAGAAGTGCTTCTCTTTCTTTGCAATCATTCTCCAAGTCCTTAGCCAAAGTCAGTGGATGAGGTTGATTCGAAGTAGGACCAACATAGCCATTCTTAGTAACATCCCATATATCTCTTCCAATGCAGTTTAGATGTGTTTCCATTCTAATCTTCCATATACCATAGTTAGTTCCATCAAGTTTCAGACTATTCTTCCTGAAAATATTTGTTGCCATAGGATCTTCTCAAGCTGTTAGGCTTTTGCAAAAAGAGAACTTAGCTCTGATACCAATTGTTAGGAACTGGGAAGGACAACTGAGAGGGGGGGTGAATCAGTTATGAACCAGTTGTCAATGAATTATAAACCAAAGCAAATTATTCCAACTTAAACTCAGTGTCAGTAAACAAACTTTAAATGTCGGTAAAACGGTTTAACAATTATAGTAGTACCGGTGTAACTTAATGCATGAAACAAAAAGAGAAACAACATCCACAACACATGACACACATATTTTGACGTGGAAACCCTGTAAGGGAAAAAAACCACGGTGGGAAACCTTACCCACAATCAGATGATACTACTACAGATAGTAAGTGTATACAAATGGGGTCTGCACATGCAGAAAGACCAACCGCCTAGAGCTCACTGCTCAATCACAAAATAGGAGTCACACTGACTACAATTGGATGGTTAAATCCAATAATAATGCACTACCTCATAATAGCATCTGCAATGTTGGATTCAGTACTAGTTTAAGCTCTCGACATGAGTGTCAAACACCTTCATAACCTTTCCTTCAACCTTCAGATAATGTCTGTGTGATTTGCACAAGGATCTTCTTATTTTCGCTCTTCAATATTCGTACACACTCATCATTATCGATCTTCAATAAGATCTTACAATCATATATACAAAACCTAAGACCTATACATGAGGTCGGCCCACTAAGGATATTACAATTAAATCAATTACAAATAAGTCTTGATGCGATACAATATGTCGGCTCAATGCATTTACCACATTATCTAATCAATAAACCATTTCCAAGACGTGATGTGCTGATCTGGAATAGATATCATGTACCAATCCATAACCTAGACCTATCTACTAGTAAAGGCAAATCTATCAACTCGATTAGACCAATAAGAAAAACACCAAATCCAAACATCCAATTCATGTTTTCGACATAACCAAATGATCTCCAGATGATACTAAGTCATCATCACTACTGGTGAACAATATATCATGTTGGTGAACATATATCGGTGACTGTGCATAGCCACTAACCATGTCGGTGAACATAATGTGTCGGTTTAGCAATAAACCAATATAACCATAGTGCCAAATCAACAATGTAGACCTCCAAGAAGATATGTGTTGATATCAATGACAAAACCAATGCAACACATGACGAAGTCATCCATAATACCAACATTTACAACCCTCACAAATATTTTTTGAGTCTTCTTGAACCGATACAAGTTTGTTTTCTAAGCTTATTATAAGACCTTGTTTTGAGGCCATGCATTTCAACATACATGTGTTATTACTAGGTGGGTCGTACACCTTACAATCCCTTAAATATTTAATATTTATAATGAGTTATATTTAGTGATCCTCAAGGAATGGGGTGCACCCCTTGAGCGATACCTTGTATGACATGTCTTGCCACTTGGGATGTGTTATAATAATTATTTGAGAGAGTCCAAATCAAGAGTTACAAGTAGACTAGCTAGATCATCTTTGAATAGCTAAATATAGTTCCATACAAGGGTGTTGTAAGACCAATTAGTGCTCCAACTTATGTAGAATACTTGGGTTAAATATTTTTTACCCCTTGGCTATAGAGATTAAGGCCATTATGAGTTGCATTTTATTCTCAAAGGTGCATTCAATGAATTTGGGTAGATGGTCCAATTGGACCATTTTGACCATGGATTTGGCTCATGGTTTTGGAAAATCATTTGTAGTTTCCTAGGTGCTTCTTGCTAATATATTAGATGCTTACAATAAAGTGTAGTATGGTTTTGATGGCAATACATGCTATTCGGTTTTCTCCACATTAAGTTAAAAATCCTCATAACATGATAATATTCTTATTGTATCATAGTTTTTGAGATAATATAATGAGAGTATTGCTATTGTTGGATTTTCCCTAAAAGAGTTTCCCAATGTAAAAATTTTGTGCTTTATTTTATAACTCTATTGAAGTTATTATAGGTTTTGTAACCTTTCACATTATTGTAGAGAAATAGATTTATTTCCTTTTATTTGGTATCAAAGATAGAGTATCATTGTATTTGTGAGAGGAAATAAATTTTTGGATCTCTATTAATCATTATTTTAGTGGGGTTGTCTATATAGGTGAATAATTTTTAAGTATAGAGAAATTGCTATCACACTTGGAATGAAAATTGAGAAGTTCAATGTCACTAACTTTGAATTACAAAACTTCAAGATGGAGGATGTTTAAAACCCTAATTTTGATATGTATTAGGTATTAGTTTTTATTTATTGGTGTATATGCCTATGATAAGGTATAATAAAAGTGTTTATCCCACATGATGTAATAGTAGTAGTTGTCTTAGCTAAATTTTATATAATATTGACTTCCTAGGTATAACACATCTTAGATAGTATAATTTAGTTTATGTTCTATTGGAAGGACTATCCTCTCGAAATGGCATTGTGAAGATGTAGTGACACAAATTGTACTTTGTGAGCTAATTTCACACTTATGCATTATGCCCAATGTATTTGTGACAATACCTATTATCGACCAGGAAATTGAAAAGGAAGCAATGAAACATGCAAGCAACCACAAAACCCTAGTTTCAAAGCTAAGTGCTAATTAAAGTTGTGTACTACTACCACTTTTTAACTAGAAGCTACCTAATTCACCTCCAAACATTATTATTCTCTCAGTACAGGGAGGGGGAAAAATCTCTCTCGAAGACACTCACCATATGTCCCTCTTGAGCGTATGTGTGCACTCCACTTTTGAGTGGTTATTACTAGGCTTATAACGAGACTCCACTAGCTCTCGCAAAGGAAAAAACATGGGCGCCCTTTAGGGGGTGACAAGGTTGTGTGAGCTGACAAGGTATCAAGATGTGGGCTGAGAAATAATAATGAAGCCAATTTGGTTAGGATATAACTGATTGGTGTGTCTTTTATGTTATATACCCGTAAAAACTTGGGTTTTCTTCAAGGCCTTGAACATACACTTTATGTTGTCCATTGACACAAAGCCAATCTGTTTGTTTAAAATCTGGCTTCTATGTTCTTGAATCAAAATCAGAATATCATCCATTACAAACACAAAAATTGCAACTTCAAACATCAAACTCTCGGAATTACACATCTCCCTATAGTATAGCAATCTCAGTCCAAACTTTAGCATTCTGAGTTTAAACATTTTCTTTCTAGGTTCAAAATTCAACGTTCTTAGTCTAGACATTAGCATTTTGAGTCAAAACAATAGCATTTTGAGTCAAAAGAACCGTGTTTTTTGTCAAAACTTTAGCATTTTGACTGGGTAGCATAGTGTTATGTAATTCAACTATAGCGTTTTGGAAGTAAACTTTGGCGCTCTATTCTTTTCTTTCAGCGTTCTGGGAAACTTCAGCAAAATTGACAGCAAACACCCCCTTTTCAGGAACTTAAGCATAGTTTTGAACACCTCTTTTCTTGAAACTTCTCATATTATCTCTGTTAGATGGATTCAAAACTAGGCATAACAGGTTTCACAAGTATACATCTCAAACAAGTTTAGGATCCAAATATCTCAAGTGCATAATCAAAACATCTTTGATAATTGATCTCTCAAACATAGTTTCTTATCAAGATTTATCATCCTTCATCACGAAACTACAACGCTAGATCAGATCAACTTGGTTCTTTAATAGGATATATCTTCCTATTAGACTTGGTTCTATCATAACCAAACTTTGCACTCCAAACAAGGATCACAAAAACTTGCAAACTCTCAAATACTTGCATGCCCATTTCTTGTCGTTCAAAAAAGAGGAAGCTTAGTTAGAAAAAAATCTTGAAAAGGAGAAAATCCCTTTATATAAACCGCAAAATCTTATTAAAGCATCACACATTATTACACTGCTATTGTGATTATCTACATGATCGTGGAAATAAGTTTGATAAAGAATCTCTAAGAACGCGTGCCTTGGAACAAAGATTAGGACTATCTCAATATCTCAATAGAAGTGGTCAAATCAACTTGTCATATCTACCTCAACAACTAATCACCTATTGAGTCACGATTTTGAGATTAAAACCTTTCAAAACATTTGGATCACTTGTATGCCTGTATTAACCAAGGCTCATAAACAAAAACTCAAAAGAAAGGAAAGAAAAATACCTACAATGGCAGAGGAGAATCCTTTGTTTCATCAATTCGGACATGAAGAGGAGGAAGAGGAAATGACTGATAAATACTTAGAGAAATACAACAAGATCCCAAATTTGGGAAATTTATGGAAAAGATATTAGAAACCGAAAAGGAGAAATATTTCTTGATGCTAGTTGATTCAAGTGCTAAACTACCTCAAAACTTTGACATAACAAGCTTAAGACAAAATGCAGAATCAAGTAATACTCGCAATACTAACGATCGACCTGAGGATACACTAAATCGCACTCGTAATGAAGCCAATGATACGGAAAGAAACCAACATGAAACAATAAATAATGTTGACAATCCTCTTTTGGAACTTACCCAACAAATGCAAGCACTCCAATAGCAAATACAAGATATCCAAAGAGGAATTGTCAAAAGGTATTCATTGGAAGACATTTGTCCATACCCTTTTGATAGGAGTTTGAACATGGTGCCTTTTCATCAAAATTGCAAGATCCCAAAGCATGGTAAATATGATGACAAAATAGATTCCCAAGATCATATCAGAGAATTTTGCACCATGAGCATGGAGTTTGCGCATAATGAAACATATAATCTCATGTGTTTATTCCCAAGAAGTCAAGTGGACAATCTATGGAGTGGTTCTCAAAACTACCACCATGAATTAGATCATTTGAAGAACTGGTGAATAAATTCATATCACAATACTCCTATAACATACAACATGAGATTACCATGCTTGACTTGTACAACATGAAACAAAAAAATGGAGAACCTTTTATGACTTTCTTACAAATATGGAGACATTTGTTTGCCAGATATTCTAGACATGTGCCAAATAACAAAAAAATGGATATTTTCATTGACAATCTCACAAGCAAAATGAGCTATAGGTTAAAATTACAATGGCCTCCCAATTTCAATAAAATGGTTGAAAATGGAATCAAGATAGAAGAGGCTATTGGTAAAAAAGGGAGAATTAAAACTTTACAAAGAAAGAAATAATTCTTTTAACAATATCAACAACAATAGCAATCATAATAATGATAAACCCAAATTTTGGACCATAAATAGAAACATTGTCAATGATGGAGTGGTAGATGCAAATAATTTGTAACCAAAGCAACCCATATTCAATCTATCAAGTTGCACACCAGTGGTTAACCAAGATAACAACAAACCAAAACCATCTTTTCCTAACTTTAATAGGAAATCTACCAACATTGGTGAACCATTACAATCGACATTGAAGACACTTATTGCAAACAAACTGATCACATTGCCATAAATAAGAGACTTTGAACCTAAATTGAAACCATCGTGGTGGAATGACAATCATTTTTGTGATTATCATCAAAGCAAAGGACATCAAACAAATGATTGTCAAAGACTCAAACACGTCATTCAAGACATAATTGATAATGAGGTCATAACAGTGGATTGACATAGGACAAATGAATCATACACTGATAACACAATGATGAACAGTGAGTACCAAACCGGTACTGAGAGGGGGGGTGAATTAGTACAGGTACAAAAACTTTTCCTGAACCGGTTTGACTGCAAACATTGAACTTGACTCACAATCACTAACACCAGTCATAAACCAAATTACTGTCGGTTAAGCACAATGAGACTGTGAAAGATATAAACCAGAAACACTTATCTTACCACACAACCTACACCCTCATTTCCACATTATCCTTGTGCATAAACAAACAATCTATCATCAGAAATATAATAACTTGCTAGATCAACATCACATGAAAAAGACATTAACAAAGCATCACATGAAAAAGACATCACATATGACACACATATTTTTCACGTGGAAACCCAACTAAGAAAAACCACGGTGGGGATGAATACCCACAAGCTATTTTTGAACTCTTTAGAAGTCCGCTCTGTTAGAAGCCTAGTCCAGTTAAAGACTGTTACAACAGGTTCTGTTAGGAACTGATCCTGTTAGGGATCACCCGGTTAAGGGATGGCTAGAATACCCGGTTAAGGGTTAAACCCTATTAAAGGTTACCTTGTTAAAGGATTTTATGAACTCAATGGCTTTGAGTCACCCTATTAAAGGATTTACATCAAGCTGGTTAAAGATACCCTGTTACGGGATTTTCCAACTGTTGAAGTGATTAGAGATTAAAAGGTATTACAATGATCTGGTAATAATACTCAATGCCAATGCAGACCCGCTTTAGTTCCTTTCTTCTGCATACTTAATCTGCAGGTATCAACCCTCTTATTTGGTCTGGCAAGAATCATGTATCTTTGCACTTAGATACACACCCAACATTTGCTAACAACTTCAACATGAAACACAACATCGACCTTATAGGAAATAGATAGGTCGGTAACATAAACCCTAAACCCTAAACATTTAGGTTGAGAAATTCAGTCGGTTCAATCCTGACCATTGAACACTTTGCATTTGAATACAACGGTCTTGAACAAATCTCAATACATTCTTTGTCGTTCGTTCTTCATCGCTTCTTGGAGGTGATAACCCATCATGCATTCTCCACCGTTTGCAGAGACTTCACACATTCTGGAGGTAGATAGGATCAATCTCCTTCATGCAAGATCCTTCACGTGCATGAGGATGATGTGGCAACATGATCTGATCTCCATTACAATGCTAACTCATCACACAATGTCATTGGTTGAATCACACAGGCTCGAAACACTTCAACCAGAAACCCTGAAGCTGAGACTACCAACCGGTAGTCATACCATATTAAACCTTGATAGAAAACATTCCATATACCGGTTCACTTGGACAAACGTACCGCTTCACCTTTTGCACATATACCGGTTCTCAACATTATACCGGTTCACTTTGCCAATTGCTTAACTTCAATAAACCTGTTCACTCTTCATCATATTACCAATTCACTCTTCAGCATATTACCGGTTCTCTCTTCCAGCATATTGACATCAATGACAACACAATATCATCATGTCAACATATTTTGCACATATGCCAACAATCTCCCCCTTTGGCATTGATGGCAATATACAAAGACATCTCTCTTTCTGCATCACATCTTCTCCTTAATACTATAGATATCTTCTCTGCTTCACATCTTCTCCCCCTTTGACAACAATGCCAAAGTGGAGGCACAAGCTTCCTTGTTCCATTATGCTGCTCCCCCTGAGGAGTAGCATCCTTCAACACATCAATCCTGAAAAGATATAGCAAAGTAAGATCTGACTGATGTGGAGCACAAACCTTTAGATTACCTCTTGAAGGGGCAGCACCCCTAATTCACCTCTCAGATAGGTAAAAGTAGCCTTTGGTAGAGGCTTGGTGAATATGTCTACTAACTGCTCCTTACTGGAAACATGTTCCAATACCACCTCTTTGTTCTAAACCTTTTCCCTCAAGAAATGATACTTGAGTTCAAAGTGCTTGGTTCTAGCATGTAAAACTGGATTCTTGGAAATGTTAATTGCACTTGTATTGTCACAAAATATACTTACTGGTTCAGATACAAGAACTTTGAATCCATTCAATACATGCTTCATCCAAATAGTCTGGGTGCAGTTCATAAAAGCTGCAACATACCCTGCTTCTACTATAGACTAAGAGATACAACTCTGCTTTTTACTCATCCATGAGACTAGTCTACCACCGAGAAAGAATGCACCACCGGTTGTGCTCTTCTGGTCATCCACATTACCAGCCCAGTTAGCATCTGTGAACACTTTCAGGTTGAAATCATCATTATATGGATACCATAATCCATAGTCAATAGTTCCCTTTAGATATCTAAGAATCCGCTTGACTGCTACCAAGTGGGATTCTCTTGGGCTTTGCTGAAACCGAGCGGTAATACCCACTACATGTGCAATGTCTGGTCTGCTATGCACTACATAATGCAACTTACCAATCATTGATTGGTATTCCTTCTCATTTACCAATGCTGAGTCATCCTCTTTTGATAGTTTACAACCAGTCACCATTGATGTACCAACCGGTTTGTTGTCTTCCATGCCAAAGGTCTTCAACACCTCTTTGACATACTTGGACTGAGTAATAAAGATTCCATCTTTCATTTGCTGAATCTGTAGTCCAATGAAGAACTTAATCTCCCCTATGAGTGACATCTCAAACTCCTTTTTCATCTCATCTGCAAAGTCATGGCTCATCTTGTCATCTCCACCAAAGATTATATCATCAACAAATACTTCACAGATCAGAATCTGATCTCCTTCCGATTTCAAGTAGATATTGCTATCTTCACTTGTTCTTTCAAATCCAATCTTCACAAGATGGGAGTGCAAGTGTTCATACCATGCTCTAGGTGCCTGCTTCAGACCATACAAGGCTTTATGTAGCCTACACACCATGTCACTGTATTTTGATAGGGCAAACCCATCTGGTTGCTGTATATACACCTCATCTTCAAGTATTCCATTTAGAAATGCAGATTTTACATCCATTTGGTATACCTTGAATCCTTTAAAAGCTACATATGCAAGAAGCATATGAACTCCTTCCAATCTTGCTACTAGAGAAAAGGTTTCTCCATAGTCTTCTCCTTCTTCTTGGGCATATCCTTTACATACTAGTCTGGCTTTGTTCCTTATCATTGTGCCATCCTCATTCAGTTTATTTCTGAAGATCCATTTGGTTCCAATGACATTTTTATGCTTCGGTCTAGGTAGCAAAGACCATGTACCATTCTTCTCTATTTGATCAAGTTCCTCTTCCATTGCCTTGATCCAATCTTCATCTTTATGTGCCTCTTTGAACAATTTAGGCTCAAATTCAGAGATCATACATGAGTTTTCTCTGACCTTTCTTCTTGTAAGAATTCCTGCATCTTTGTCTCCTATGATTTGCTTTGGATCATGATTGAGTTTTACATACCTAGGTATATTCTTAACAGATTCCTCTTGCTTTTCTTCTTTATCCTCATCTTTATCAGCATCAGCATCCACCGGTGTAGGAGCACAATTACTGGTACTGGGCTGATTTTCAATCGGTTCCCAGAAGGTTACTACCGGTTCATCTCCCGCATGCTCTCTACCAGTTTCCTCAGATTTCTCAGAATTTTCATCAACCCTAACATTGATGCTTTCAACAACTCTCTGAGTCCTATTGTTGAAACATCTGAGAGCTTTTCTCTTTGTGGAATACCCTAGGAATATTCCCTCATTACTTTTAGCATCAAACTTTCTCTGATGTTCACTCCTCTTGATATAACATTTACTACCAAACACTCTGAAGTAGCTTACCACTGGTGTCTTACTAGTCCAGTACTCATAAGGAGTCTTATCCTTTCCTTTCTTAATGAGTACCCGGTTCATTGTGTAGACTGCAGTGCTCACCGCTTCTCTCCAAAAGTTGTGAGCAACCTTTCCTTGGATTAACATGGTTCTAGCCGCTTCAACCATAGTCCGGATGTTCCTCTCTACTAAGCCATTCTACTGTGGATTCTGGGGGGCAGACAGTTGCCTCTTGATGCCGTTCTCTTCACAATATTTGCTGAATTCACCGGAAGTGAATTCCCCTCCTTGATCAGTTCTAAGGCATTTGATTCTTCTACCGCTTTCCTTTTCTACCAGTGCTCTGAAAGCTTTGAACTTTCCAAAGGCTTCAGACTTATCCTTCAAGAATGTGACCCACATCATTCTTGAGCAATCATCTGTAAGAATCATAAAATACCTATCTTCCTACACACTCCTAGTTTTCATAGGACCACACAAATCAGTATGTACAAGATCAAGTAAATTGTCTGTAGTGAAAGATTTACCTTTGAAGGTTGAGGAAGACATTTTCCCTAGTTGACACTCTTTGCACAGAGGATTTTCTGGTTTGCTCAGCATCGACAGTCCTCTAACTGCCTTGATCTTACTAGCCTTCACAATGTTATCAAAGTTTACATGGTAAAGTCTCCTATGCCATATCCAGCTATCATCAAACTTAGCCATAAGACATGTACTTATATTTGCATTCAGTTGAAATAGGTTACCTTTGGTTTGCATACCGGTGGCCATTAGTTCGCCATTTTTTCCTTTGATTTTGCACACTCCATTTTTGAATTCTAGAGTGAGTCCACTATCATTCATCTGGGCAACACTCAATAGGTTGTGTCTGAGACCTTCCACCCAATACACATTGTCAGCACTACTCTTTCCATTCAGAGAGATGGACCCTCTGCCTTTGACCATACATGGTGCATCATTACCAAAATGAACCATACCACCATCATACTCTTCCAGAGAAAGAAACTTACTCCGGTCACCAGTCATATGGTGAGAACAACCACTGTCAATAATCCACTCATTGGAATTATCAAAGCGGGAGACAAGAGCCTTCTTGTCTGACACATCTTCCTTGATTGCTACAAACACAATATCCTCATTTTATTCATCTTTCGATTCCTCATCAGTGACACCTTCATCAACTACTACAAAATAGTTTCTCCAGTTTCCTCCTTTGAACTTCTTGAACTTTTCCGGTTTGTCCTTGCTATCACCATTAGGACAGTTTACAACAATGTGTCATATCCGGTTACAAGAGAAGCAGTTCAAAGGAAGCTTACCTCTGTATTTACCGGTTCCCTTAGGAAGTCTCTTGGCAAGAAGCTTCAAATTCCATCAGGATATCCTCATCATCCATTTCTCTACTCTGTCTTGGTTCACCACTGGTACTAGCTTCTTTGCCTTTTCTAGATGGTGCAGAAGATGCTCTAAAGGCTGATTCAATCTTTTGAACACTGTCATCAAAACTATTTAGCTCATAGCCTGTCAACTTTGTGATGATGGAGTCTAGGGACACCTTAGTCTTGTCTATTGACCTCAACTCCTGAATAGCAGCAACCCTTATTGCATAGACCAGTAATAAGGATCTCAAAACTTTGCTAACAATAGTGGAATCTTCCATTTTACCACCTACACTCTTGATATCTCCAACAACAGTTTTGATTCTTATTCCATATTGTTGAATGGTCTCTCCTTCAACCATCTGCATGTCTTCAAACTTTCCTCTAATTCTTTCTTCCTTAGCTTGTTTCACATGTTCATCATCGCCATAGATATTCTCAAGAGTATCCCATACTTCTTTGGGATTATCTTTGTCTTGAACATCAATAAACTCAATGTTAGATAAACTACTAATTAGGGCTTCCATGACTTGCCCATTCTCCTGAATCTCTCTCTTTTGGTCATCGGTGAGAGTACTGGTAGGGATAACATAAACATTCTCAACATAGCTCCAATGTTGAGCACCCATGCTTCTAATGTATATCTTCATTCTGTCCTTCCATATTTTAAAGTTCTCTCTGTTGAACTTTGGACCTTCCCTCTTCATCATTACAATAGGATCTTTCCCTCAAGCGGTTAAGCTTACAACACAGAGGACTTGGAGGAAGCTCTGATATCAATTGATAACACAATGATGAATAGTGAGTACCAAACTGGTACTGAGAGGGGGGGGGGTGAATCAGTACAAGTACAAAAACTTTTCCTAAACCGGTTTGACTACAAACAATGAACTTGACTGGCAATCACTAACATCGGTCATAAACCAAATTACTACCGGTTAAGCACAATGAGAGTGTGAAAGATATAAACCAGAAACACTTATCTTACCACACAACCTACACCCTCATTTCCACATTATCCTTGTGCATAAATAGGCAATCTATCATCAGAAATATAATAACTTGCTAGATCAACATGATTCACCTTTTGACAGAAATCAACAAAGCATCACAAGAAAAAGACATCACATATGACACACATACTTTTCACGTGGAAACCCAACTAAGAAAAACCACGGTGGGAATGAATACCCACAAGCTATTTTTGAACTCTTTAGAAGTCCGCTCTGTTAGAATCCTAGTCCGGTTAAAGACTATTACAACAGGTTCTGTTAGGAACTGATTCTGGTAGGGATCACCCGGTTAAGGGATGGCTAGAATACCCGGTTAAGGGTTAAACCTTGTTAAAGGTTACCTTGTTAGTGGATTTTATGAACTCAATGGCTTTGAGTCACCCTGTTAAAGGATTTACAACAAGCTGGTTAAAGCTACCCTGTTAAGGGATTTTCCAACTATTGAAGTGATTAGAGATCAACAAGTATTACAATGATTTAGTAATAGCACTCAATGCCAATGCAGACCCGCTTTAGTTCCTTTCTTTTGCATACACACTCTGCAGGTATCAACCCTCTTATCTGGTCTGGCAAGAATCACGTATCTTTGCACTTAGATACACACACAATATTTGCCAACAACTTCAACATGAAACACAACATCGACCTTATAGGAAACAGATAGGTCGGTAACATAAACCCTAAACCCTAAACATTTAGGTTGAGCAATTCAGTTGGTTCAATCCTGACCATTGAACACTTTGCATTTGAATACAACGGTCTTGGACAGATCTCAAGACATTCTCCATCGTTCATTTTTCACCACTTCTTGGAGGTGATAACCCATCATGTGTTCTCCACCGTTTGCAGAGACTTCGCACATTCCTGAGGTAGATAGGATCAATCTCCTTCATGCAAGATCCTTCATGTGCACGAGGCTGATGTGGCAACACGATCTGATCTCCATTACAATGTTAACTCATCACACAATGCCATCAATTGAATCACACAGGCTCAAAACACTTCAACCGAAAACCCTGAAGCTGAGACTACCAACCGGGAGTCATACCATATTAAACCTTGATAGAAAACATTCCATATACCGGTTCACTTGGACAAATGTACCGCTTCACCTTTTGCACATATACTGGTTCACTTTTCCAGTTGCTTAACTTCAATAAACCTATTCACTCTTCATCATATTACCAGTTCACTCTTCAGCATATTACCGGTTCTCTCTTCTAGCATATTGACATCAATGACAACACAATATCATGATGTCAACATATTCTGCTCATATGCCAACATACATGACATTCAAAACTCCACTGCCAAACTATGAGAAGGGTGAACCATTAAACACACGTGATAGAAAAGGGAAAGAAAAATTTAACTATGCTCATGCATATTACAATGTGGTTAAAGTCATCATTGTTAAAGAAAAAGCACAATTAGAACTAGCACATGCTATCAACAAAAGCAAAGCTAAAGTAACATTTTTGGGTCTGATAACTAACACAACATCTACTTATAGACAATATAACCTAGTAGAGAAAATGCAAAAGACCCCTACACAAATATCAATACTAGAGCTTTTTAAACTTTCACCAACGCACAAAGAGGATTTAGTAGAGACCATTGTCTCTAAAGATTTGGATGCTGACCAATTCCAAGCCATGGTAGGACATATAACAACACCTCATTCTTATCCTCCACAAAAAATGATGACATGTCCTTGCAACATCCTCATAATGCTTCGTTGCATATTGAAGTACTTATCCACAAAACACGCGTTAAACGTGTCCTCATAGATGGAGGAGCCGACTTGAATATTTGTGCATTAAGTCTAGTTCATGCCTTAGGCTTTTTTAAAGAAGCAGTGGATCCTAGGAATAAGATCACCATAAAAGCGTATGACGAAGAGGAGAAGTCTTCTAAAGGAATGGTGATATTACCTCTCAGAATAGGACCAGTACAGAGGGACACAATTTGTTAAGTGTTAGACCTAAATTTATCGTACAACATACTCCTAGGCAGGCCTTGGATCCATGATATGTAGTAGTTCCTTAAATATATTAGCAATGTGTAAAATTCCCCTATGATGGATAAGAGATCACTATTTTAGCATATTCAAATCCCTTTCAACATTGTACTAATCTGAGACCAACTCAGGATGTAACAATTCCTACAACAGAGAGTTTTTGTCTCCTAAAGCATCACCTAAGGAGAACTTGTTCACAATAACTTTGACAAGTTTTGAGAAAAAGTTACAACTGCATGACAATGGAATGGGAGAATATTCTTTACAAGATTTATCACTCTCTCCTAGGTCTTATGGTAAACCATCAACTTCAAAACAACAACCCCTGCCAAAAACCCTTAAAATCTTTGATGGATCCTTTGTCAAGGTCGACAATTTGTTTGAGGAGACGAAAGATAAAGATGTACTACAATGGTTATACAAGGATGAACAAGAATCCCAACAAGAGGTCAATAATGTCCATATACCAATTGATCAGTATGGAAAAGGATATGATATCATGAAGAAAATGGGGTATAAAGTCAGTGGTCCTATAGGCAAAAGACAAGAAGGTATCCTCGAACCCATACAACCTCATTTTCAACACACCAAAGACAAATCAAGATTAGGTTTTGGCTAACACAATCTAGAGCAACAAGAAGAAGAAGTAGCACACAAATGACAAGCAGAGGGAAATGAGTGAAAACAAGAAGAGCTTGCTATTAATAGGGAAGAAGAAGCCACTCGCAAACAACAACAACAACAAGAAGTGCGCAAGTAGCAAGAAGAAGTAGAAGAAAGAAGATGAGAAGAACTTGCTAAAAAGAAAGAGGAAGCTACTCATAACATCTATGAGAAAATTCTGAAATTGTGAGCCTCTAGTGACACCGACTCTAATGAGTGGGAGTGGGACACATGCTCTAAAAAATATTTCGAAGAATCTTGCTATACAAAAGATGTTGATGTCGATATAATTCATTCGCATGAGGGACAAATGTCATAATACATATTGTTTGAATTAGAGTCACAACTTATCAATTCTAACTTCATTGAGGACAATCAAAGAGAGATCGGGAGAGTATATGACGAGGAGAGTAATATCCCAACCTTGGGAGAAATCACCCAAACCGCTGACAATTTTGTCATGACCCTCAATGTCTTTGATGCTAGTCAACCTGTTGATCCTTTACCCTTAATCCACCAAGAACTTATTGACTGGGAAGACAATGGACCCATTGAGATAGATACCTTTCACAACGATCATGTTATTGCCTTATATCTCAATGCAGTAGAACCTAAAACAAAATCCACTAGTATTTAATGGCAACATTAGATCAAGGAAAAGTAAAAAGAAAGTGTTATTGTGAGGATCCAATTAACATTGAGAGGGGGGGGGCGGTGAATCAGTGATACCAATAAACTGTAATCTTTCACCAATCTGCAAAATACTTCACAAAACAGTTCATAACCAGTACCGGTAGCATATCAAATAGTCTTCAAATAAGATATACTAAAATATTATCGGTGGCTACTTAAGTGTTCATCATTAAGAAAATATAGTAGAGACGTCAAATGAATAACTCAACAATCCATCCACAACATGAACATAAAGTTTTTTCACATGGAAACCCAAATGGGAAAAACCATGGTGGGAATTGATACCCACAAAATATTTGCACTCTTTTGAATGTGCCCTGTTAAAGGCCTAGCCCGGTTAGGAGCTTTACAATAATGCTCGATTAAGAGAAGACCCTGTTAGGAATCACCTGGTGAAGGGATTTTAACCTCAACTCTATTAGGAGCTATACCCTATTAGGAGTAACCTTGCTAAAGGATTTAAACACAAATTAACGAGCCACCTAGTTAAGGGATTTACAAGATCAGGCCTATTAGGACCTACCCGGTTAAGGGATTTTAATACTGCTGCAACTGTTAGGAAACAACAAATAAATGATCTGATCAATGCACTCTCTGATTACAAATCCATTTCAGCTCCAATCTACTTCACACATGCAGACATCTCAATCTGGTTCAACACACTCTCCTTTTCTAATCACCGACACACTAAACCTTCTCAAACTCGACCTAAATACACTTATCAACTAGGTTGGTTACAAAACCCTAACAACATTCAAAATTCATTGAATTTACATCGTAGATCATATTAGATCATTATAAATCATTACAGATCATCATATGAATCATTGCAACAAATTTCAAGACAATTACAGTCGTTGAATGATCATAACACATCACCACACATCGATCTGATAAGTTGTCAAACCCTTAACACATTTTGCTAAGCACTTTGCTGATTCCCAAGAAATTCAATCCTTGTACGCGCTTAAATGCAATCTTATCATCACTCACATTTTCTGACATGTCATCACTAAGTAATGGACATGATAAGATTCACCACCAAACCATAAAACATCACCAACAAAGATCTTGTTACCGGTTCTCAAACCCTAGCTGCATATACAATAGTCAATTACAAACATGACTTTCAGTTCTCCAAACATGATGCAGTTCCAGTCATAGACTCGTTACAATGTCATAAGCATACATTCCAAACCGCAATGCCGAACTCAACATGGATCTCTACCACAACCATCTCCTTCACTGTTCCTACTTATCGGTTCACTATCAACTTAGCAAACATGCCATTACCGATTAGGCTTAGATAACTTAGATGATATACCAAACATAAAAAAACATGGTTGCCATCAATGACAACACAAATAACTGATCATTAAGAATCATATCATAATTATATCATCAACAACAATCCTTTACCGATACATTATCATCTCCATTGGTTATGCCAATATGACAAAATTCTCCCCCTTTGGCATTGATGACAACACTAAAAGAATGTAACAACTAAAACAATCAACTATCGACAAATACCAGGAACTCATCATGCCATGTTGTACTGATCTATGCTTCACTTGATATTCTCCTTTGATCTTCTCCCTGTCATTGTTCTTCTCCCCATGACTGATACTTTTCTTCTCCCCCTTTGACAACAATGCCAAAGGTACAAAGGCATCTTTTGTCTTCATTTATGTTGCTTCATCTCTGTTGCTCCCCCTAAGGAGTAGCCCACTTCTCATCAATCCACAGTGAAATATATTCAAGAAATCCACTAGATTGATGCATCACTAGCATCCTAGTTGATCTTGTGTAGGGGTATAACCCCTAACTCACCTTTGAGATATTCAAAGGTAGCCTTAGGCAATGGCTTAGTGAATATGTCAGCCGATTGCTCCTTACTTGACACATGCTCCAGTCTCACTTTCTTTTCCTACACTCTTTCTCTTAGAAAGTGATACTTCAATTCAATATGTTTAGTCCTAGCATGCAGTACCGGGTTCTTTGAAATATTTATAGCACTAGTGTTATCACAATGTATGATCACTAGTTCTGTCATATCATGCTTGAGTCCTTCCAAGACATGTCTCATCTATCTAGCTTGTGTAGAATTCATGGATGCAGCCACATATTCTGCTTCTGCTGTGGACTGAGATATACAAGTCTATTTCTTACTGGTCCAAGCTACTAGTCTACCACCTAGAAAGAATGCTCCATTGTTTGTGCTCCTTCGGTCATGTACATTTCATGCCCAATCTGCATCAGTGAATACCTACAAAGAAAACTTGCCGTTATATGGATACCACAATCCATAGTCAATTGTCCCTCTCTTCACTGCTATCATATGTGTCTCCTTAGGGCTCTTCTGAAATCTTGCTACTAAACCAACTGCATGGGCAATATCCGATCTACTATGAACAACATAATGCAATTTACCAATCATGGATTTGTATTCCTTCTCATCCACTGAGGTTGAATCATCTTCTTTTGAAAATCTGCAACTGGTAACCATAGGTGTTTCGACCGGTTTACAGTCTTCCATTCAAAAGGTCTTTAACACTTCCTTCACATACTTAGACCGACTAATAAAAATACCACCTTTCATCTGTTGTACCTGCAAACCAATGAACTTTTTTATCTCACCTATCAGAGACATCTCAAACTCTTCCTTCATCTCCTCTGCAAAAGTCATACTCATATCATCATTTCCTCCAAATATGATATCATCAACAAATACTTCTACAATCAACATCTTGTCTCCTTCAGTCTTCAAATAAATATTGTTGTCTTCACTGGTTCTCTGAAATCCTATCTTTATCAGATGTGCATGAAGGCTCTCAAACCATGCCCTTGGTGCTTGCTTTAATCCATATAAAGCTTTATGCAGTTTGCATACTATATCCGTATCTTATGTCAATGCAAACCCATCTGGTTGTTCTATATACACCTCTTCTTCAAGAATACCATTCAGAAATGTTGACTTTACATCCATTTGATAAACTTTGAAACCTTTAAAAGCTGCAAATGCAAGTAGCATCCTAACTCCTTCAAGCCTAACAACCAGTGCAAAGGTCTCTCCATAACCTTCACCTTCTTGTGCATACCCTTTGCAAACTAGTCTTGCTTGCTTTCTAACAAATTCACCATCTTCATTCAGCTTGTTTCTAAATAACCACTTTGTACCAATCACATTTTTATCATCAGGTCTAGGAACAAGTGACCAAGTGTTATTTTTCTCAATTTGGTCAAGCTCTTCATTCATTGCCTTTATACAATCTTCATCCTTAAGAGCTTCTCTAACTGTCTTCGGTTCAACTGTGGAAATCAGACATGCACTTTCTTTGATTTTTCTTCTAGTCTGCACTCCAGCATTTGTGTCTTGAATTATTTGATCTGCAGAGTGATTCAACTTAACATATTTGGGTATAACCAATTCCGGTAAAGAATTCTCTTCTTGTTCTTAATCTTCATCTTCTACTGGTTGAGCAATATTCGCCACATTGTTCTGCTCAACATCAATCTGAATCTCCAGTTTTATGATCAATATCTTCTATTCATGAACTGCATCAAACTTGCCAGTAACTTTTGATTCGTCAGAATACACATCAACTTCTACAACTAGGGTTTCTGGTCTGAATGTTCTTCCACAAACTTCATAATCCGCTATCAACTTCATCAAAGTAATTGTTAGAGTAATATTTTATAGTTAATAATTATTTATTTAATTATTAATCTATTATACTCTATGCTTAAGCTAAACTTAAGAATCTTATTGTATATGGTGAAAGTGGAAACAACAATATTGAAAGACTAAATAGATTCAAACACAAAACCCTAGCCTAACAGCAACAAAGATCCACCATAACATATGAAGATTACCTAAGACAATGCAAATCAAATGAAATCACAAAGATTATACCATCACATGTCCAATAGGGTTTGAATCTCCATTGATCTTGCTTGATATATTTGCTCTCAAATTTTATGTGTGCACAAGAGCTCAACAAAAAATGGAAATGTGATTGATAGTTAGATCGCATATGAAAGTTCGAATGCTAGTGTAGTCGAGTAGTCGTTGATTAGCGGGGGGGTTGATAATGAAGGAAGCATCTCCTTATATAGAAGACACTATAAGAAATGGAGGGATAAGATTGAGAGGTGTAAAAGATAAATGGTCGGCTATGATTAGAGGGTAGGTAGAAGAAATAATAAAATAATGAGAGGGTAGGTAGTGTAGGAATTAAGAGATGAATGACATGTGTCATAGGTAGAAAAGGATAATGAATTAATTAAAAAGATTTATTTAATTAATAGAAGAAGTGGGATCAATTATTTATTTAATTTGGGAAAAGGGTAATTTAAATAAATAAATGTATTTATTTAAATGAGAAATAAGGTTAGAAGAGGATAAATGAATTAATTAAATAAATAAAGATTTATTCAATTAATAGAAGAGTTAGGCTAAAGTAATTAAATAAATAAAAATATTAATAAAAATATTAATAAAAATATTTATTTAATTAGACAGGATAATTTTAGGTGTCTACATTTTGCCCCTCTTTGAGACAATGCAGCTTGTCGCATTGTTTCAAGGAAGATAAGATGAACTGATACAAAGTTGCCCCAAGATGGGAATGATATGCCCCCTCGAGAGATTGGATGAAAATGTTTGAAAAGATCACAGACAAACTCTTGATAAGAAATAAAGGGTAGAATGGACTGACCGGATAGGATAGAGTGACAGAGTCACAGGATAAGGAAGACTGACTCGGGAAACGAGGGCTAGGGCTAGGGCTAGGGCTAGAGCAGTCTATAAGATAGACCACGAGGGGAAAACATCCTCATTGTCATCCACACATCCAAGAGATCATAGTACAAAGAGAGAATAGAGCAACAACAGTCAGCAACGATGGCATTGGTTCACAGATTCGATCGCGTTCGCTGATTTCAGAGGCCAGTAGATGCAGGAGAGCCGGTGAGTACCTCAAAACCTCCTTGTACTTTGTCACAATAAATGTTGTCATTAATGCATGTTAGGTAGTGCATTTAATGATTTTTAGAATATGTCAAGCAGGGGTAAAAAAATGCTAAGGTGCATCTGTGCTATATAGGAGTTGAGAAAATACAACACCACAGGAGCCCAAATAATCTCTGCAAGCTGAAAAACCTGTTACAAGGAGAAGCAAGGAAGCAAATCAAGAAAAATATGCTCAAAAAGAGAGAGCACAATATTCTCCAAAAATGTATTGTCAATAATAATCCTTCTTCATACAATGAAAAGAAAGAACTCAACCTTTAATAGGTCAAGAAACCCTAAAAGGGAAAACCTAGGTTTGCACATAATAATTAATTAAAATAATTAATTATATGCACTTAAAGTTAGCTTAAGTGTAAAAGAGATGAAGGGAACTTAAATAATTAAACAAATATTTTTTAATTAATCAAGTAAATACCCGAATACTCTAACATGCTAGTGCCAGGCGCGTCTAGGTAGGCTAGGCATGTTTGTGTTTGTGCCAAGCACGTTTATGAATGAAAAGGCGTATGTCTCAAATGTGAGCATGTCTGTGTATTTCAGACGTGTTTATGCTATATGGGCGCATCTGTGCAGAGCAGAGGCGCGTCCGTGTAGAGAAGACGCGTATGTGCAGTATCTAAGCGCGTTTATGTCATAAATGTGTGTTTGTGTCTTCTAGGCCAAATCGACAGTTTTGTGATGAACATAGGCTGTCAATTAGATAAGCTGCTGAGAGGATACACTCAGGAAGGTCCTCTAGGGAAGAATAGGATAGCAGATAGGGCTAGGATTGATAATTTCATGATAGAACATACGTTGCCAATCAGGAAACTACTCAAGAGGATACACTCAAGCAGAGGCCCAAGGATAGGATAGATCGAGGCACTTTGTGATGAACAGGGAATGCCAAAACATAGTACTTTGTGATGAACAGGGAGTACTAAAATGAGCAGCACTTTGTGATGAACAGGGAGTGCAAAAGAGAGCAGCACTTTGTGATGAACAGGGAGTACAAACACGTAGTACTTTGTGACGAACACGAAGTACTACTAGGATAAAAAGAAACACTTTGTGATGAACAGGGAGTGCCACTAGGATAAAAAGCAACACTTTGTGATGAACAAGGAGTGCCACTAGGATAGAATGCCATAAGCACTAGGATAAAAAACAGTATTTTGTGATGAACAGGGAATGCCACTATGATTGACACAATTGATTTTCTTGACTGTAGGAGTACCTACCTATGCTGGAATCATGGGAGAGATTCTCATCGACTCAGAGTTTATGACCAAAGTTGACATTTGAGGATAGGGCAGTGATTGAGGTTATGGGCTTGCGACATATTCTGTATGTGCTTGAGTTTTGGATGAACATGGGGTTGTTGACTGCGCTAGCTTAGAGATGGCACTCAGAGACTTGTAGTTTTCATTTGTCGATGGGTGAGATGAGAGTCACCTTAGAGGATGTATACATGATACTATGGATACTGATTGATGGGGAGTTAGTACCCTATGATCGAGATGGAGACAAGGATGCACTGAGATGAGTGCTCCAGGATCCAGGATTGGAGATGAGGGCTGGACACATGGCTTGGGATACCATGACACGTACAGGATTAGCACTACCAACAATACTGGCAAGAGTGATCAGTGGGTTCCTCTGTTCGGTTAGGGTGACACGAGGATTGGTACATTGGAGACACTGATGACACAACATACCAGATTTGCCTGGGGACCGTGTCTGCTGGCACATTTGTATTATGAGCTTCATTAGTTTGTATACCATGGATCAGTAGGATTAGGCTGTGGAGTGACATTGTTGCAGGTGTGGGCATATGAGCATCTGTCAGTTACCTGACTGATTCACTTCAGAGGCAGGGGCCATGGATGCAGTTTTGTGCATTTGTATGATATGATTACATTGCAGCCATGGATTGGGAGATTAGAGTACTGGCGCACCTGGTCATTGATGAGATTGACACTATAGTATGGAGGCCATACCGAGAGTGCGAGGATGATGCAGTGGAGTTTCCATATACATTCAGGAGCAGGTATCTGATTGAGTGGATGCCATATGTGCTTGAGAGGCAGTTGGTGGATAGGGTGGGCAGGCAGTTCGGTAGGATACAATGGATGCCACGGGGTTCCGGGATGTATGCTCGGACAGTGAGGGATCAGGCACACTTCGGGCCATTATTATCATATGATCAGGTAGTGATGCAGTCGGTAGAGATGATTCCCTTGCCTTGGGATATGTGGCCAGAGATAGAGGATGCAGGAATGGATACAAAGTATACTGCATATTGGGCAGAGCATCTGTTTCCATAGTTGATAGATCCAGGGGAGCTGATAGATGGAGATGGGGGAGGCGATGGGGATGATGATGGAGATGGCGAAGGTAGAGGCCGATGGAGGAGATGGGGTGTGGTAGGAGAGAGGAGAGTGGCTCCGCGGAGAGAGGGTGGAGAGGAGAGGCAGGCTTGATAGGTTCACATGGTGAGAGGCAGAGGTGGATTGTCGTTACAGGTGCCAGCAGCACAAGTTCCCAGATAGGAATAGGGAAAGGGATAGGGGCAGCCACAGGCACATGGACAGGGGTAGGCATAGGAGAAACCATAGGGTGAGGGGGGAGAGGAGGTGGATGAGTTGCTGGAGTTGAGGGAGATCTGCCAGGGATAGGCAGATGAGATCTAGGATCTCGAGCAGGAGAGGGATAGGCTCAAGAGACAGCTGAGGGATACTGAGCGGGAGAGGGATCAGGCTATCCAACATTATACAGAGGCTGAGACAACATTGAGGGCAGGGAGATAGGCAACAAAGGACACAGGAGCAGGATACTCCTATGTTCTATGAGCCGAGGAGGAGATATGTTACTGGAGAGACCTATACTATGGAGCCGTGCCACCAGAGCAGCGGGCTAGGAGCTTCCATAGACCATCGCGGATAGTGACGACCACTAGAGGGAGGGACAGGAGATAGACATCGAGTGATGGGGTCATGGGTCCTCCACCACCATCAGACAGAGGGGACAGGAGAGATGATCCTGGGGTGGGTCCTTCCAGGGTTCAGACTCTGTCGAGGCCAGGTGGCTCCGAGGGAGGGAGTTCATCATAGCCTTAGAGGGCTCCCTATGTATCAGTTTTGTACCATTTTGTATGATGACACCTTCGGGTGATTGTAGCCATATGATTTTGACATCGTTGTATCATGACACTTATGATTATATATATATGAGATTCATCCTTGCGGCAACTATATGCATGTGTACCTATGTGATGAAATGTTTCATGATGTATGTTTCTAAGTACTTGATGAAATGCAATATTTTTGTTCTTTTATGTTTTTATATGTTATGCAAATGCAAATGTATGCAATGAAGATGAATATGATAATGCAAATGACTATTTACATGATGAGAATGTAAAATTTACTAACCTGTGTTATGTGCAGGATGTGATGCAATTGTGATATCTATATGTATGTATGAAATGCTTGTATATGGTAATGCAAGTGCAAACTAAATGAAATGCAGATATTTTTGGTGTGTCATTATACTCAGTCATGTGATAGTAGGCTACACGGACTCAAATCAAGAAAGGTGGATGGAAGATAGAAGATATGAAAGTGAAAGAGCTTCTTGTGTGTTATCATCATTGAGCTTTATTATGGAAAATAGGTTATGGCAATCGAGGCATATGTTCGACCCGGAAAGTCATTGTACCCATTTGCATGGAGATAAGACAGTCACAAATAAGGAATGCCCCAGTTCATACTAGACTCACAGTGTCCTCATATCCTTGGACAAGTCATAGCATTACTAAGAGACAATCCACAAACAACAAAGAAAAATAGGTGACAATACCCCATCCTCGCCTTTCTAGTCAAAGACATCCTGGAGATAGAATCTCTAGTCAGAGACATCCCAAAAAAGCTAAAAGACATGTCACCAAAAGATAAAATCAAAAGAAAACCAAGACTCGACACCAACATCCACTATAATCCTCAAGTTTAGTGTCTCTTGTCACTTGTATAAGTCTTATTTGATTGTGGTCACAATGTTTACTTTCACAAAAAGGATAGATAGCACTGAACCATAATGTTGTCTGAGTCTGTTGAAAGGTTTGATTTTGTTGAAGCCCATTGTTGTTGTTGTGTCTCATTTGAAATTGAGTGAATCCATGAAACTGATACTTTATTGTGGAGAAGATGGAACTTTATTGCGGATTGTGATGTAAATGTTGCTTTATTGTGGATTGTCAGTGGATAGACTAAAGAAAACTGGAAGAAACTGTACTCCTCGAAACATGTGATGCGCTCAGTTCCACACCCATCACTAGACATAGGATTTACCTTAGCCACAGATAGGAGCTGATTTATTATGGATGGAAAGGGTGAAAAGGAATGTTATTATTATGAATGGCTAACCAATCTTGGGTAGATCAATGACAAGCCATGATGGGAATGGGTAAGTTTATTATGGATGAAGAGGTTGTGAGTGTGTGCAAAGTGAAAGGATGAAATGGAATCCTGAAGGAGGGAGGAGCAATGTCTCTACACATGGTACCGGTGACCCAGTTTTCACCATGGTACTTGCCCAGGGCACCACCAAAGTGGTTTTCACTAGTGGACGAAATGTTTTTCTATTTTCCATTTTTTTTCATTTTTTTTTAATTTTTTGATTTTTTAATTTTTTTTCATTTTTTGATTTTTTAATTTTTTTTGTGTCACAAGGTGCCTGTTTGCCAGGTTTTCACCAAGTAACAATTTTTTATGTTTATGATTTTTTTGTATTTTTGAATTAGGATACGCTGAAGAGCTATGTGTAAAAACTGCGAAGGTGTATGTTGTTGATAGGATCCTCCAAAGGTTTGCCATCTGGAGTTGAAAGTTGATATGCACTAGATCCATACACTGTTGTAATGATGTAAGGACCAAGCCAATTTGGTTTGAATTTGCCTTTCTTCTCTCTGTCTTGCTGATTTTTAGGATTTTCTCTGAGAACTAAGTCACCCACCTCAAATGTGCGAGGCTTAACCTTATGATTGTAATTGCAACATTCCTTGACTAAAAGATGTGTAGCTCGAGTGACTGTCTTCCTTGATAAAGGAACTGAGATAGAATTACTAGTGTGTGGACTACACAAGCCCGTATGCGTGTCACCTGAAGAAGTTTGGGCATCCCTGACAACAAAGTCCCTCAAGAAAGCTCCATTAAAGTTCCACTAATATGATGTATCGCCAAAAGGGAATAGATGTGTGGAACAAGTGGATGAGGAATGAAGGCTTATGATTGTGAAAAGAAGTGAAAGTGGGATGACATGATGGAGACTTAGGATCAACAAGTATTCTTTTTGACTTAAAATTGTAGAACTTTTGCCCCCAGTTATTTTGCTATTAGGGGAGATCAACTCTTGTTCTTTCTCTTTCATAGGATTTATATCCTTGACCTTGATTTTTGCAGAGTCCAATAGCTTTTGATTTTGATTTGGACTAAAGGAATTCTCTTTATTTTTGACTTTTAAATTTTTTTGTTCATAGCTTGATTTGTGATCCCCAATTAGTAAGGGCTTTTGTGATTCCTATTTATCCAAGTCTAGGAGAGGAGTGGAAATGGAATGAACAGATGGAATGATAAAGCGATGTGAGTTCTCAAGAGGGCTGACAATACACTCAATAGATTCTTTGTTGGAACCACTCTTAGGATTATTGATATCAAGAGTTGCTTGCACCACTAGAGGAGATTTGCATTCAGACTTAGTAGCCACAACACTAGGTGGTTCACACCCAATTCCTTTCAAATTATTTATAGATTGTTCTTGTCTACTGAATGTCTTAGGAGATAGTGGGAGTTGATCAAAATGAAAGATATACTCACCACATCCCATGTCTTTAAACTTGAACTTTTCTTTGAGCTCTATTTGTTTGGATGTATAAGCTTTCAAGGATTCTGGATCCACATATGCTGATGAAGGAATAGCCTCTCGATTGACTGGGATTGTTATTTCTAATCTAGGTCACAGATTGTTGCAATACATGAATGGGTTTGGGTCGGCTTTGACGATCACTTCAACTCCATTGTGTGGGAACTTGATACATCGATGATATGTAGAAGGAACGACTCTCATTTCATGAATCCAGGGACATCCCAAAAGTATGTTGTATGTGAGATCTAGGTCAAGGACTTGACAAACTACATCCTTCGTAACTGGCCCAACTCTAAGAGGTAAGGTGACTGTGCCTTTAGATTAACATTCTTCATCATCATATGCTTTGATGGTAATTTTGTTTGTAGAACTCACAGCTTTATCAAAATATCCCAATTGTTTAATAGTGCTCAATGTACAAATGTTTAGACCTTCTCCTCCATCTATCAGAACTCGCTTTATTCGATGTTTGTGTAGGAAGGCTTCAATGTGTAAGGGTGCATTATGTGGTTGGATCGCAGAGGCGTCATCATCTTCTATAAATATAAGGGAGTGTGTTACAGAAAGGTATCCCACCATGGCTTGAAACTGGTCCACGTTTAGATTAGTAGGGATGGAAGTGTCTCTCAAAGTTTTGTCAAGAATGGCTTTATGTGTTGGGGATATGTGTAAAAGCTCAAGGATGGAGATAAGCGCAAGTGTCTTCCCTAACTGTTCTGCAAGATCATACTTAGGTTTGGTTGATGAGGAAGCGGTGATTTTAGCTAGAGCACCTTGCAAAGTGAATTTACCTCGATGAGTTGTGACATTACATTCAGAGGTGGGCTCAGAAGAAGATCCAATGCCTTTTAGGACTATCTTAGGTCTTTGAGTAGAATTCTCAGGCGTTTTGTCCTTGATGATAATGGTAGACATAATTGTCCATCAAAATGTGATTCACAGTTGAATCATAGTTGTAGGATGCTCTGGTATAATTGGTCTGCTCATCTGTGGCTTTGGCTTTTCCCTTGTCATGTTTTGGGAATGGTTCCTTAAACATCTCATGTTCTTGGTTGGATGAGTGTCCCTCAATGTCAATGTCACCTCTATCAACGAGCTCTTGTATGATGTTCTTCAGTCGATGACAATTTCCTATCTTATGGCCTTTTCTCTTATTAAATTCATAATATTCATCATCATTCCACCAATTTGGTTTAACCTTTGGCTCATATGGAGGCAAATCTGGAATTGTTATTATTTTGTTTTCCACTAACTTCTTGAAAATTGACTCAAGTGGTTCTCCCAATGGGGTGTACTTCCTTCATGATTTGGAAGTTGTTTGAGTCTTCACTTGATTGTTTGTAGAGCTTGATCCTAAAAAAATGATTTTGGGTCGTACTGTATTGGCATCAACAACACCATCATTGACTGTGTTCTTGTTTTTATTCCAAAATCTTGGCTTGTATTTTCTTTTATAGTCCTCTTTGTTTTCTTTGAATATATTAATGACTCCTTGTTCAATTAGGACCTTCTCTGTTGCTAAGCCTTTTTCAATGACGTCCTTAAAGGTGGACAAGCAAGATTTTCTCAGGTCATAACCGATTTCTCTGTGGATATTCTGGTTGAACATCTCTACCTTTTGTTTTTGTGGAATTTCACAAGAGCATATGCTGGCTAGATTTCTCCATCTTTATAAAAATGATGAAAAAGACTCTCCATCCTTTTGCTTGGTGTTGCAAAAAGTAGTGACTGATATGTCTGTCTCTATGTTGTATGAGAAATGTTGGATAAATGCCTTTGCTAGATCACCCCATGACTTAATTCTAGGTGGAAGTTGGGAGAACCATTCCATAGCTTTATCACCTAGGATCTGTGGGAATAATCTCATCAAATATGTCTCTTCTGCTGCTACCTCAATGCAAGCTATGAAAAATTGTCTTATATGTGCCTTAGGATCCTTTTTTCCTCTATACTTATTAGACTTAGGTGTCACAAAGTGTGTAGGAAAAAGAGGCATTGTAATGCTTTTTTCAAGTGGATAGGGACATATGTCTCTCATTGTGTAAGTTGGCTTCACTATATTTATGTCCTCCATTTTCTTTTGTAAGTCCTTGATTTATTGTTCCAAATTGTTCTTAGCTGGAGATCGACTTCTTGAACCATATCCCATGCCTGAACCACTGGGTGGAGGTGGAGCATACTGCATATATGGATGATATTGATCATACACATGTTCATATGGAGGAGGTCTATAATGATGCTGCATATATGGACCACTTGGTATAGAGTCATGATAAGGAATGAAATATTTGTTTTGTCCATGTATACCATACTCTACAGGCATGTCACAAGTTTGTTCTAGTGTGTTTCCCCCAATTTGACATGGGGATTCCTTGTGTCCAAATTTTGGTCATGCCTTTGGATATACAATTGCTTTGGTGGTTGGTCCTTAGCATTGGTATGTGATTGAGCATATTTTTCTGCATAAGACTTCCATAATGGTCTGCGAAATTGAGTATCATAAGCTTGACCATGTGTATGTGGGACCTCAGGTTTTTGAAACAAAGATGATGGTGATTCAGGAACAATATGTGGTCCTCTATTGCCTCCACTATTAGGCCTCCTTTGATCCATGTTGAGTTGAGGTTCTTGCAAAGGTTGATTTTCCATTATTTGAGACATGTCAAAATCATGAGGAATCTTGGCTCCACTTTGAGCCATTACTTGTAGAAAATATTGTCTATCTCTCATCATTATTTCCTCAACCAATCGATTAAAACGGGGATCCATAATGGAGTCTTCCACTTCTGCTAAATGTATGGAAAAGTTGTCCATATTGTCATTGTGTGTATCATTGTTGTTTATAGTGTACATGTTCTGAACATTTGGAATGTTTCTATAGGCATCCATGTCAAGTAATGTAGTATGATCAGAATTAAAAAAGACATCATTGTCATACTCATAGGCACTCATGTTTGCAGACTCTTGAGCCTCTTGAGCTTATCTCCTATATTTTTGGGAACGAGTTTCAACCATGAACTAGGTATTGACCAAGATGTGTGAGACTAGATGAAAATGGAAAAGAGTATGGAAGACCAAGAGTTGGATGGAATGTAAATGAATCCGAAGTTTACTTGCAATGTCCAAAGTGTAAGACCAAATATGTATGTAGTAGAGTAGGTGTGGCTTCCAAAGGGAAGATAGTTTCTCTTGACGAGGTTGTAAAGCGGAAAATCGCAATCGAACCCTAGTTGTTGTCCCCTCTTCCAACTTCGTGGAGAGAGAAGGGAGAGTCACTAGGGTTGATGGTTTTCACTTAGGGGAGAGACTTTACATTCAAAAGAGGGGTTAAAACCCACAAGATCCAATCCCACACAATGCAAGATTGGATGCTAAATGTGTTTCAAGGGTTAAGAAAGCAAGGCTACCCTCTTTTGTAAAGAATGTTGATAGAAGAATTAAGCTAGGAATGCATAGAAAGTGACAAAGATTTTCTTATAAACTGAGATAGGGATATAGGATGAAGCTGCGGACCTGGAATTAGCAGTAAAATGTCGATACGGCGCTGTCCTGCAAATTTGAGCAAAATTTGTCGGGACGATGGCGCCCGGCGTGCACACGGTCCTCCGAAAAATCCGCGAAACGAAGGGGGATCTGTTCGTCTCTTGTTGTAAGGATGTTTGTATCCTTATGTGCGAAGGTATAGATGTTGTTGTTTGTTGTATGTTTGTATGTTGTATGTTGTATGTAGCATGTAGTATGTGATCTCCTCTTCAATGGTTGAATCCTTGTCTTGAATGCAACACTTAGCCTTGAATGGAGACTTAGAATGATCAATTGCTTGAAAGAATGCTTGAATGCTTGAATGCTTGAGTATAGTTTCCACGCTTTTTTCCATCATATCGAATGAAAGAGGAAAATGTAGTTTATATACTTGTCAATTAGGGCTGATAGACTGATTTTCCCGACCTTAGGCCGAACAGGAAAGATAATTTTCCAATTTGCAAACATAAAGACCCGAAGTCCAAAAGAGACCGGGCCCAAAATAGGACCCAGGGACCAGGGCGCTGGGCGCTCTGGTCCCACCTCCCGGGACAGCTGGGTGCAAAGGAGGTTCAGGCCAGAGTGCAAGAAAATGCAGTTTTCAGTGTCATAATCAGGTTTCGGGGTCTCCATTCAGGTTGCATGTTGCGTCGCCATCGTGAAGACCGAAATGCAGTCGAAATTGCAAGTGTCACAATTTTAGGACGCTACATTTAGCCCCCACTTTAGCGGGAGTATAGGCGTATGCTCATACTTCCGGTAAAGTACAAGGAAACAATATTGAAAGACTTTCACCACGTCAAGGAGGCAAGATACACCAAGCCCCCAGTGGACTAAGGATCTTACGACTTCGATTGACAAAGTAAAAGGGAAGATCACGAGGGAGAACCATGACTGTCAGTAGTAAGGTTCCCTCACTATGAGTCATGCAAGAAAGATATCAAAAATTTTCAAGGCAAAGCTAAATTTGTCAAGAAATTTTCAAGTATCTTGAAAAGATATGGACGGGATGTATGCCCCCCTACGTTAAAGCGATCACACACGCCTCACCGGGGGTGATTGCTTTAAGGTAGTGATACATATAAGAAAATGAAAAAGGGAAAGGAGCACATTATCACAAGGATTTAGCCCCCAAGTGTGAGATAAGCCCAAGGATAATAGACACAAAACACAAAGCACGAGGTGACTTCGCTTTCCTCGGGGTCAGTATGCTGTATGATTATTCATGTATATCATATGTATGTATGCATAATTGTTCTTCATTCCCCAATCAAGGAAGGTCACCTAGAAGAAGGGAACACATGTGTCTTTTGAGTCAACATGAGAGAGATCGAGAGATCTCAATACTTTGCATCGTCCTCAAGTAGACAACACTAAGGACAACAAATAGAAGAATGAGAATAACATATAGAAGAAGTAACAAAAGAGAGGAGGAGAGAATCTGCTATGCTAATGAAACTAGTCTAGCACGTCATCTACCCCCCGATCTTGCTGATCAATGTTTCGGGAAGGCAGGGAACACGCTAGAGGAGGAACATCCAACACAGCAGATGGAGCTATCACAAGATCCAAACAAGGGCTATGTTCATATCCCAAGCCACGGTGTTCTTGTCTAGGAGCTAGGATAAGTGCTTTAGAAAATTCGTTAGATAAATGGTTATCAATATCAACAAGTTCATATTCACTATTAGAATGAACAGGAGAAGTAGCATTTTCATCATGAATAACATTTTCATCTATATCATCATCAAGATTTATAAAAATAGGATCTTTAACTCGCACAGGATCAAGACCATCATGCATCTTATGTTTAGGAGATTTCGGCTCAATCGTCGGCTGAGGAGAAAATGGAATAATGCTTGTTGAAGGTGTTTTTGGGGATTGCAAAGTTTGAGCTCTAAGACGACGCTTTCGTCGGCGTTCACGTGCAGAACGATTTCGTCTAGTCTTAGTAGGAAGTTGAGAAGATTGAGGAGGAGGAATGTTCTCATCCTTATCACTTGGGTGTTTAGGTTGTGGTCTCTTAGGCTGAACAATAGGAGAAGAGGAAGGTCTCTTCTCTCCATAAGAGGAAGGAGGAGGAACTGCTCCATATAAGGGAGGAATATTTGGTTTAGGAAGGAGACCAAGTCCATCATGACGAGGAGGTATAGGTCTACTCTTAGGAAGTTTATTAATCATAGGCATAGTCACATCCATAGGGATGGGTTGGGAATCTTCTTGAGGAAAGACATTAGTTTTATCTTTCAAAGGAAGAACTTCCTTCTCAAGAATGATAGGAATGTCAAGTTTGGGTGTTCTAGGTTCACTTAGAGATAGGATCATATCTGTTTTCCACTTTTGATAAGATTTGAAAAGATGATCACTTCGCGGAGGAAGAGATTGGAATTGTTTAGGCCAAAAGTAATCAAGAGGAACGCTAGAAGTTCTTTCAGCTGGTTTAAAGAGACTATGATTGACAGTAACAACTTCACCATTATGGGGAAATTTCAAACACTTGTGAATAGGAGAAGCGATAGCTTTCATGGAAGATAGCCAAGGATAGCCAAGCTTCACACAAAATTGTTCGAAAGATGGAATAATAGCAAAGTCCACATCAAGGGATTTGTTACGGACCTCAATAGGTAATGTAATAGAACCAATTGCAAGAGAAGAAAATGCATCAAATAGTTTCACAACCACATTTGTTTTGTCATAGATAACTTGATTCAATTGCAAAGTAAAAAGAAATTCTTCAGTAATGACATTAACCATGCAAGAAGGATCAATAAGCACTCCACGACAAGGTGTATTTTTGACTTTTGCAACTATATATAAAGGACCATCAGGTGCCCTGATAGTTTCGCTAGAATCAAAGGTGATGGAAAGTTCTTTAGGGATTTTCTGCTGCTCTACAAAGTTAATCACATTCGGAGTCATAGATACAAGATCATCAGGTGAGACAGAGGAATCAGTAGTATCAATCGCATTAGAGGTATGAGAAGGTAATGGATCAGTGAAAATCTAAAGATTTTGGTTAGGAGGAGCTACAGATGTATTGCCTTTATCATTCACTCCAGAAACAGAGATAGTATTATTATCAATCAAATCTTGAATCTTCCCCTTTAAAGCAAAACATTTTTCAGTATCATGCCCAGGTTGATGATGAAATTGACAAAAAGATTTGTTATCAAAATAAGGTGAAGTAATCTTTGCAGGATCAATTTGCCTTATAGGAGGAAGAGTAAGCACATTTTGTTCCAATAACTTATTCATAATACTATGCAATGATTCATTCAAAGGAGTAAACTTTCTTTCTTTCTTGAAAAACTTAGAAATAGGAGACACACCTGATGCTGCATTCACATTGTTGTTGATGATGTTTTCATTGAATTTAATGGACTCTCTGTTCGGTTTAAACTTCCCAAATGGTTGTTGACTACTATCACCCTTATCACTCGGCGTCATAGGATGTGATTGTTCCATTTGACTCACAGTCAGTTGATAATTGTGAAGAGTTGCGCACAACTGTTGGAAAGAAGTAAACTCAGAAAATAGGAGTTTGTCTCGAATATCTTTTTGTAAATTAGAAATAAAGATTCTTTGAATATCATTGTCAGGCACTGGAAAAGAAATTTGAGCATACAAATGCTTATATCTACCAATGAAATCAGTCACTTTTTCTTTAACACCTTGTTTACAATGCATTAAATCAATCAAAGTAACTTTAGGACTTATATTGTTTTGAAATTGTTGAATGAAAGCATTTGCAAGTTGTTCAAAAGAAGTAATAGAATAAGAAGGCAACGAGCAATACCATTGTAGGGCTTTGTCTCTTAATGTTCTAGTGAACAATTTTGCAAGCAACCTTTGGTCATAAGCAAAATCAGTACATATTGTTTGAAAGGTCTTAACATGTGTTAGAGGATCACCCTTACCATTATAAAGCTCCAAATGTGGAATTTCAACATGTTTAGGGGGAATAGCTCGAACAATGTCAAGAGAAAGTGGGCTCGCAACATCAAATGTGGGCACACTAAACTTAGATTGATTCATAGAGGCAATTTGTTGCTGTAAAGAAGAGACAGTTTGTGCAAGATTGTTAATGGTTGCTTCAGTCGAAGAGTTCATATTAGACGTGTTAGATTGTGATGGAGGTGTTATGTTATTGAAAGAAGGTAGAGAGTAAGGTGGTGGGACACTATGATAGTTAGTCATAGGAGATGATTGGACAGGAGGAACACTACAAGGAGGAATGGAATGATTAAACGAGTTACCCCCTTGCGTCATGTTCATTTGTGGTGATATAATAGGAACACTCATTGAAGGAATGAATGAAGAAGTTGGATTGAATGAAGGAAGAGGGTTAATTGAAGAAGAGGGATTGCCCCCATGACTGGTGATCATAGGAGGAATTTCTTGTGTTGAAGTAGTCATTATGTTTGATGTAAAAGTAGGTATACTAGCAATAGGAGTCGTCAAAGGAATAGAATGATTGTCTTGAGTAGGAGGTTGTGTATAACCTAAGGTTTTGGCACAACTTTTCATAGGCATCACATTCGAATCCACAATGTGTGCAATACCACGCAAAATATCAATTCCATTCTTATCACTTTGAAGCATACGTTTTAGTCCCTCAATTAAAGGAAGAGCTTGACTATCAGGGTATTCTTGAGACATCCATTGTCGAAAATCATCAAATTGGTTATCCAATTTTGAAAGTTGTTCTACAGAAACCTCATGGAGAGCTTCTTCATCATTAAGAGGATTAGAGGAATGACCCATGTCCTCGTTAAAAAGGCCATTCAAATTAGGTTCCATCTCCTCAGTAATTAAACCTTGGAAGGACTTAATTCTAAGGCTTCGTCTAACGGGAATAGTGTAAGTAGGGCTTACTGTTGTAAAACTCATGCACTAAAGAAAGAGAGAAGATTTTGAATTTTAGAGGTAGCAAATTTCAGTAAAACCAGCCAATCTTCTAGATTTAAGCTGTTAAATGCAATCATGACAGTCTCCCGAAATTTCGGAAAAAATGTCCGGGACCATGGCGCTCGGAGTGCACACGGTCCTCGCAACTTTTTTCAAAATTTGCAGGGATGAAAGTTATGATGATTTTACAGCTAACCTGAAAAAATTGAGTGATTTTACGATCTGTAGATAGGCCAAATTAAAGTTGCAATCTCAAAATTGAACCCTACCAAGATTGTCGAAAAATGCAAAATTTGAATTTTGAAAAATAGAGGGAAACTGAAATTTTGAATTTTATGATTTTAGAGGGAATGTTAAGAGCAATGCAAGTTTTGAAATTTGAAAGTTGACTCAATTTCACGCGAAATTCAATTCTGAAAGCGGAAATCAAAGTTGTTGTAATTAAGCACTTAATTTCAAAAGTCACAAATTGCAAGAATTTGAATAAATCACTGAAATTTCGAATGAATGCTAACACACTTTTCAGATTTATGATAGTAAGAACACGATTTTGACACAAAATTTCAATTTCAACAATTTTTGAATGTTTAGAAGCCTTAAACCAAGCAATCACAAGACCAACTTTGACTGTAATTTTGAAGGTGTTAAAATTGATAAAATCAGCCAAAATTCTGGATTTTAGCAGAAAAATACAGTAAGATCTAGCTCCCGAAATTTTGGAAAAAATGTCGGGGACGATGGCGCTCGGGGTGCACACGGTCCTCGCAACTTTTTTCCAAATTTTTAGGGATGAAATATATTGTGATTTTATTGCGGAATCCAAAGTTACAGCTGATTTGGAGATGTTTTGATCAGTGAAATTGTCGGACAAAGGTTGAATCAAGAGGGTTTCAAAAATTAGGGTTTTGACATTTAACCACTTAATTTTCAAAATTAAAGCACAAATATGAATTGACAATTTGTAATAGAAGGGCAGATCTGAAACAAGCATTAACAATTAAATATTTCACAAGTTTAATTACTTAAAAAGAAAATTTAGGGTTTTTATGCAATTAACCTCTAAAATTTTGCAAAAGATCAAACATGGAAATGTAATCAAGGAATCCAATTTTCAGATCTAACTATGAATAATCAGAAAGGATGTTCACGTCGGGTTCACCAAAATGTAAAGCGGAAAATCGCAATCGAACCCTAGTTGTTCTCCCCTCTTCCAACTCCGAGGAGAGAGAAGGGAGAGTCACTAGGGTTGATGGTTTTCACTTAGGGGAGAGACTTTACATTCAAAAGAGGGGTTGAAACCCACAAGATCCAATCCCACACAATGCAAGATTGGATGCTAAATGTGTTTCAAGGGTTAAGAAAGCAAGGCTACCCTCTTTTGTAAAGAATGTTGATAGAAGAATTAAGCTAGGAATGCATAGAAAGTGACAAAGATTTGCTTATAAACTGAGATAGGGATATAGGATGAAGCTGCGGACCTGGAATTAGCAGTAAAATGTCGATACGACGCTGTCCTGCAAATTTGAGCAAAAGTTGTCAGGACGATGGCGCCCGGCGTGCACACGGTCCTCCAAAAAATCCGCGAAACGAAGGGGGATCTGTTCGTCTCTTGTTGTAAGGATGTTTGTATCCTTATGTGCAAAGGTATAGATTTTGTTGTTTGTTGTATGTTTGTATGTTGTATGTTGTATGTAGCATGTAGTATGTGATCTCCTCTTCAATGGTTGAATCCTTGTCTTGAATGCAACACTTAGCCTTGAATGGAGACTTAGAATGATCAATTGCTTGAAAGAATGCTTGAATGCTTGAATGCTTGAGTATAGTTTCCATGCTTTTTTCCATTATATCGAATGAAAGAGGAAAATGTAGTTTATATACTTGTCAATTAGGGCTGATAGACTGATTTTCCCGACCTTAGGCCGACCAAGAAAGATAATTTTCCAATTTGCAAACATAAAGACCCGAAGTCCAAAAGAGACCGGGCCCAAAATAGGAACAGGGACCAGGGCGCTGGGCGCCATGGTCCTGGGAGACCAGGGCGCTGGGCGCCCTGGTCCTGAAGGACCAGGGCACTGGGCGCTCTGGTCCCACCTCCCGGGACAGCTGGGTGCAAAGGAGGTTCAGACCAGGGTGCAAGAAAATGCAGTTTTCAGTGTCATAATCAGGTTTCGGGGTCTCCATTCAGGTTGCGTGTTGCGTCGCCATCGTGAAGACCGAAATGCAGTCGAAATTGCAAGTGTCACAATTTTAGGACGCTACAGAGGTAAGTTGACCTTGACTCTAAGTAAGACCAAATGAGACCCAAAGGTGATAGACCTTGATGAGGGACCACTTAGCAAAATGTTGTTGTATGTAGTGTGTTGACAAAGGAGGATGAGGACAAACAAGTGACCTTTTGACTCAAGTTTAGACAAATGTGAATGTAATGCAAGGTGTAAAGCAATGATGAACTTTGTGAGACCCAAAGACAGGTTGAATTCTAGATGAAAACCCGGAGAGATAACCTAGGAAGTTCAATAAGTCTGAAACTGATTGCTCTTGTTTGTTGGACTGTAAATTTTTCTAATTCTAAACATAGATGCACCTGTATACTTCACAGACGCGCTTAAATGACATAGGCGCAGTTCTATCAGACATGAACACATTTTTGAGATTTTATAAATGAATGTTGCTCAAGAAAACACAGACGCGTTTATGCCCTTCACAAATGTGTTTCTGAAAACTGAGTGCAATTTTTCCAATTCGTGAAGTTGTTTTGTTGTGACCCAATCTAAATTTTTGACTATTTTTTATTCATGACAAGAGGACACAATGTTGATGAAGACTCAATGTTTGCAAGTGTTTAGACTCAAAATGACTCAAATAAAAGTGTGTTGTTTGATGTAAAAATGTTTCGCATACACTTGAAGACACAAAAGACACAATGTTTTGATGTTTGGTCTTGAATGTTTGATAGTTCAAAATAAGACAAGCACAATTCTTATGGTTGGCCAGGACAATAGTTGTTGATCCCACATGAGGCTACATTATTCAGAGCGGATACTTATATGCTTAACCCCACTAGATCCACCCTCGACACTCACTTCTTGGGACAACCAAGCATCAGTCCCCATGAAAACTCCTTGTGGCGAACTTTGTATCTCTACTAAGAACCGTATGTGTGTGGGTCACTCCAGAGGTCCGACCTCCTGCCCCAACAACTAGAAGGATTTTAGCTTCTAAAACAAAAAGGTGCTAGTAATTGCATTTGCTTGTGTGGCCATACATGCGACACTTTCAGCTCTGTAAATACAGAAGGCTCCCAGCCAGTAGGGGTTACACCCTACAATTGATCAAATAAATTTGATCAAATGGGTTTATGGGGAGACATAGTGTCGGTATGAACTAATCAGCACACGTTATCCATAGTTTTCACCATGGATACAGTTGTTTATAGTGGTTCAGAAGAGGTGGGTTTTCCTCACTACCACTTGGGTCATTCTCTCCTCACTAGTAGTCCTAATGACCACACGGGGAGACAGGCCTTCTAAAGATTAAACAAAAAGAGCCTATTGCTCAAGACACAAAAGACACTAGTTCAATTTTAGTGCACCAATTGAAGTGTTTGATAATCTATGAAAACAAGGCACACAATAAAGATCAAAAAACCCTTGCCAAGGTCCTGCAACAAAGATTTGTTAGTAGTTTGGATTGTTTCAAATGATCACCTTTTCTTGCAAGCACACAAGTTAGGTAAATTTTAGATCCAAAAGACTTTGTGAAATAGGGGCCTTCGACAAAATGATTTTGCTTTCAAGAAAAGCTGCAACAATTTCGTTAGCTAGATCTGAAGACGTTAGCTCAAAATAAACCAGATCTAAAATCCGAATAACGAAATAAAACCCTAAAACTGGATAAAACAACAGAAATGCAAACAACTGAACACATACGTGATTGTACCCTACACAAACGCGATTATCCAACACAGACGCTCTTTAACACCTCACAGATGCCTTTCTGCAAAAAAAATGCAAAAAAGAAAATCTACAAGACACAGACGCGAATAAAATGACCACAAACACGATTATATCTCATAGACGTGGTTAAATTGCCCACAAATGTGCCTGAAATGAGAACCTACAATCTAAAAAATGAAATACTATTGGCAACATAGACACGATTAAGAGGTTCACAGACGTGACAAAAAATAAAAAATGCAATCTCAAAATGCGCAGATGCGGAAATGTCAAAATATTGTTAGAAATGTCAGATTTGCAACCTCAAAAATACAAAATCTGCAACAGAAGATGTTAAATGCAAAAAGGGACAAGAGTCCCACTGGGCATGCCAAAATGTATATGGTGAAAGTGGAAACAACAATATTGAAAGACTAAATAGATTCAACCACAAAACCCTAGCCTAACAACAACAAAGATCCACCATAACATATGAAGATTACCTAAGATAATGCAAATAAAATGAAATCACAAAGATTATACCATCACATGTCCAATAGGATTTGAATCTCCATTCTTCCTATCTCCATTGATTTTGCTTGATATATTTTCTCTCAGATTTTATGTGTGCACAAGAGCTCAACAAAGAACAAAAATGTGATTGATAGTTAGATCGCATATGAAAGTTCGAATGCTAGTGTAGTCGAGTAGTTGTTGATCAGCGGGGGGGTTGATAATGAAGGAAGCATCTCCTTATATAGAAGACACTATAAGAAACGGAGGGATAAGATTGAGAGGTGTAAAAGATAAATGGTCGGCTATGATTAAAGGGTAGGTAGAAGAAATAATAAAATAATGAGAGGGTAGGTAGTGTAAGAATTAAGAGATGAATGACATGTGTCATAGGTAGAAAATGATAGTGAATTAATTAAAAATATTTATTTAATTAATAGAAGAAGTGGGATCAATTAAATAAATAAGATATTTATTTAATTTGGGAAAAGGGTAATTTAAATAAACAAATGTATTTATTTAAATGAGAAATAAGGCTAGAAGATGATAAATGAATTAATTAAATAAATAAAGATTTATTCAATTAATAGAAGAGTTAGGCTAAAGTAATTAAATAAATAAATATTTATTTAATTAGACAGGACAATTTTAGATGTCTACACTTATAATTCTTTAGGGTTTTCTCCTTTAGGGTTTCGAGTATCCTTTTATAAGGATTCTCTCTTTGTATTTTTCATAACAATTGTAATTATTGAATTGCATTCTGGTTGCACAATCAATATGACTCCTCTTTTTTGGATCTCTGAATTCTAGCCTCCATAGCTTTTTTGCTTCTCTCCTTCTGTGAAAGGTTTGCATGTAGGTGATCTTTGGGAGTTGTAGAGTTGATTTTTCCTCAACTCCAATATGGTATCAGAGCTCCAGATCTGCATGCCCCTGTTCTCTTCATGAGAGATTTTGGGCATTGTTCTTCAGATCTATGTATTCGGGGGTTTGTGCAGTTGCTTTTTTTCCATTTCTAGGGGTAGCTAATTTTTTGGTACATTTTTGGTGCCAAAAGGACCTCATAGTTGGATTTAAAAGGTTGATTCCATGAATTTTGATATATAATTTGCTTATTTTTTGTGACAAGGGCATCATGGGCATGATTTTTAATTGGCACATTTTTTGAGGCACAAAAATCTGTATGGTTGTACTTGCAAATGCGTTTGAAAATTTTCGTCAATATTTTTTTTAACCCCTTTTATGCCCTAGAAGAGGTTTTTTTTCTTTTGGCCATAACTTGGTCATACGAAGGCGCTTTTTAAAAAACCTTATATCGTCAGAAAGCTCTTTCCGAGCTCTATCCAAATCTAGACGTTTGAATTTTTTATTTTATTTTTTTGATGGTGTTTTTTGTTCTATCAAAGCCAAAGGTTCTTTTTGCACTCTGGGAGACATGACTTGAGCATCCGACCTCCATTTTTTGGAAACACTATATCGTTGGAAAGATTGTTCTGTGTTCTTTCCATTCATATGAATTTTATTTCCAGATTCTTCTCTAGGTATATTTTATTCATTTTTTTGTTTTTTAGCACTCTGGTATATATCTTGGATGTTTCAGGTCCTGGGATCTCATTCTTTGAGTAGGATGTCTCATCTTTGGTTGTTCTTTCTATTTCCAGTCTTTTGTCTCTTCTGATCATTGTAGTATTTTATTTATGCAAACACACTGAGATAAAGTGCCATCATGCATTGTATACTTGGGATCTTGCACATCTTGTTCCTTATTGTACATGCATTACTTATAAAGTGCCATGGGGGGGTTGATGTTTGCCTTTGTTTGTCATCTACCTTTGTCATGTGAGTGTTCCTTCCATGACATTAGCCTCATGATGTGTGTCAAGTGAGTGTTCCTTCCATGACACTATGTACTTTCTCTACACCTTCGTTGTTCCTGGTTCTTCATCATGCAGTTCTTGTTGGCTGATTTTTTTAGTGTCCCTGTCCCTCTCCCTTTTCAATATTATGGGGAGGTTTGTCCTATTGCTCTAATGATTCCTTGGTTTGATTGGTCAACTCTTCAGGCTTTGGTGTTTTATGCCATTTGTATCTTCGAGTTCAGTTGTTTGCCTTTGTTTGCCATCTGATTTGAGTAGTGTCATTTGAGAGCACTCATGCAGATTACAGTCTTCTCTACCTGGTCATGTTCTATTTCAGTGGAGGTTTTTTAGATCAACAGTTACTCTTCGACAATGTTTGCAACTATTTCATGCTTCAGTGGTGTTCTTCATTCTCCTCTTTTTGTTCCTATCTTCTGGAACACTTTTGTTTGGAGGCTTCTTAGTCCTTCACTTGAGCTTTCATCTCTTCTTGGAGAGGATTTTTGTTCCCATGAGGTTTTCTCCTTTTTCTCCACTTTACAAAGATTTTATTGTACTTGGGTACCTCATCAGGCCTAGTTGTCGGGACCCATTGTTGCTTTCCTGCATTTTTTACATGCCTTTTTTAGTTCTTAGTTGTTTTTTGGCTTCTCTCTAAGTTCATCTTAAGGGGGGGTGTTAGAGTAATAATTTATAGCTAATAATTATTTATTTAATTATTAGTCTATTATACTCCATGCTTAAGCTAAACTTAGGAATCTTATAATTCTTTAGGGTTTTCTCCTTTAGGGTTTTGAGTATCCTTTTATAAGAATTCTCTCTTTGTATTTTTCATAACAATTGTAATTATTGAATTGCATTTTGGTTGTACAATCAATATGAATCCTCTTTTCTGGATCTTTGAATTCTGGCCTCCATAACTTTTTTGCTTCTCTCCTTCTGTGACAAGTTTGCATGCAGGTGATCTTTGGGAGCTGTAAAATTATTTTTTCCTCAACTCCAATAGTAATAATCAAAATTTCTTCTAGGTTCATGTTTCTCTCTAGATGTGCTCTCAAAAGTGTTAAGTGAGAAATGAAACTACAAAACACCTTTTATTTACCTTTTGTCATACCGATCAAACATACCCTAATTACTGTTCAACTCTAATACTTGATATCGACACACATATCACATTCAATTTACCAAATATATCTCAAAATCAGTTTGTAACATCATATTGCATCAAAATATGTAGATTTGACTTACTGTACACCATTCAGGGGGTCGAAATGGATCTGACAATATGTTCCCCCTAAGCTTCATCATTGCTTAGTTTACCGATGAAGGATTCTCCACACTAGGTGAAGAATGGGAGTCTTCAGACGATAACTCCTCACTTTTCTTCTTCCATATCTTATTCATCTCACTTTTGGTTTCTTCAACATCAACTTTCTTCTTTCCTTTCTGGTCAATAGACTGATTAACCAGTTTGTTCATTTTAGCTCTGCAAAACCTTGCAAGCTGTCCCAGTTTGTGACAATGGAAACATGCCATTCCAGATGCGCTCCAGGGTCCAACATTGCCTCTACCAGTTCTCCTTCAGCAATTCATTGCAACATGTCCATAGTTGTGACAGATTGAACAAGTCATATTCCATCTATTCTCCATATCATATGGACTAGACCGGTTCACATAAGGTCTCTGCCAAGTAGGGTTCCTCCAATCATTATAAGATCTCTATCAATTAGGGTTTCTTTGGTTATTGTAAGATCTCTGCCAATTGCCATTAGACCTTTGACCCATGTAAGATCTTAGATTGTTCACCCAGGACCTGCACTCAACAACTTTATGCCCATACTTGTTGCAATTGAAGCAATATCCATTAAAAGTACTAGGATTATATCCTTCATATGCATTAGATCTATATCCATCAAAAGTACTAGATCTAATTCTACAAATATTAGCAGTATGACCTACCTTACAAAAATTAAAACATACTGGTTTGTAGGTTCTATTATCGGTATTCTTCTTTTTGGTCTTTAGTGCAAATTTGGCTTCATGCTTGGTGTCCTCGGTACTTGATGGTTGTCCTTGTTCAAAGGTTATGAATCCCAAGCCATGTGTATCTCCATTCTGCCTATGTGACTGAATCTTCTCATCAAGCATAACAGTGCTCTTGTTGAATTTAGCTAGTATCTCATTAGCATCAACCATCTCTTTGGTAAGTTCCTCATTCTTCTTTGTAAGACTTTCTCTAAGAGACATAGCCATGTCTAGATCTACTTGTATTTCATCTTTTTCCTCTTTTTCCTCTTTTTCTTCTTTTTCCTCTTTTTCCTCATGAAGTTGTGCATGCAAGGTACTAATCTCCTGATTTAGGTTTAAGATCTCATGATCCTTATCTTTTATTATGTCTTCAACTATTCTCATGGCTTCCAACTCTTGACTAATTCTGATGGCAAGGGCTTCCAACTCTCTCCTTAGATTTGTCTTATCATCATTAAGATTATCCAACTCATTAACCAAGGAATCAATGCTTGCTTCATCTGATGAACTACTTTCTATGAATTCCATCAACTGCTCATTCATCTCTCTTCTCTTAGCTAGTGAAGCTTTGTACTTGACCTTTAGTTCATCATAGGATTCTTTAGATTTTGCAAGCTTTTGTGTAAACTCTCATTTTCTCATTGAACCTTCCCCCATGTTATCCTCAAGGATCTTTACCTCAAGCGGTTAGGCTTCTGCACAAAGAGGACCTAATTATTTGATAGCAATTGTTATTGTCAGGATCCGGTTAACACTGAGAGGGGGAGTGAATCAGTGATATCAATAAACTGCAATCTTTCACCAATCTACAAAATACTTCACAAAATAGTTCATAACCAGTACCGGTAGCATATCAAATAGTCTTCAAATTAGATATACTAGAACATTATCAGTAGCTACTTAAGTGTTCATCATTAAGAAAATATAGTAAAGACATCAAATGAATATCTTAACAATCCATCCACAACATGAACACAAAGATTTTTCATGTAGAAACCCAAATGGGAAAAACCACAGTGAGAATTGGTACCCACAAAATATTTGCACTCTTTTAGAATGTGCCCTGTTAAAGGCCTAGCCCGGTTAGGAGCTTTACAATAATGTCCGGTTAAGAGAAGACCATGTTAGGAGTCACCAGGTGAAGGGATTTTAACCTCAACTCTATTAGGAGCTATACCCTGTTAGGAGTAACCTTGCTAAAGGATTTAAACCCAAATTAATGAGCCACCTAGTTAAGGGATTTACAAGATTGGGCCTATTAGGACCTACCCGGTTAAGGGATTTTAATATTGCTACAACAGTTAGGAAACAATAGATAAATGATCTGATCAATGCAATCTCTGCTTGCTAGTACAGATCCATTTCAGCTCCAATTTGCTTCACACATGCAAACATCTCAATTTGGTTCGGCACACTCTGCTTTTCTAATCACCGACACACTAAACCTTCTCAAACTCGACCTAAATATACTTCTCAACTAGGTCGGTTACAAAACCATAACAACATTCAAAATTCATTGAATTTACATCATATATCATATCAAATCATTACAAATCATTACAGATCATCATACAGATCATTGCAACAAATTTCAAGATAATTACAGTAGTTGAATGATCATAACACATCACCACACATCGATCTGATAAGCTGTCAAACCCTTAACACATTCTGCTAAGCACTTCGCTGATTCCCAAGAAATTCAATCCTTGTATGCGCTTAAATGTAATCTTATCATCACACACGGTTTTTGACATGTCATCATTAAGTAATGAACATGATAAGATTCACCGCCAAACCATAAAACATCACCGGTCAAAGATCTTGTTACTGGTTCTCAAACCCTAGCTGAATATACAATAATCAATTACAAACATGACTTCTGGTTCTCCAAACATGATGCAGTTCTAGTCATAGACTCATTACAATGTCATAAGCATACATTCTAAACCGCAACGCTTAACTCAACACGACTCTCTACTGGAACCATCTCCTTCATTGTTCCTTCTTACCGGTTCACTGTCAACTTAGCAAACATACCATTATCGGTTTGGCTTAGATAACTTAGATGATATACCAAACATAAACAAACATGGTTGCCATCAATGATAACACAAGCAACTAATCATTAAGCATCATATCATAATTATATCATCAAGAATAGTCCTTTATCGATACATCATCATCACCATCAGTTATGCCAATATGCCAATAGAAAGGATGTATCCAATGGTGAAAACCTCCTTTAAGCTCCTGAGGATGGGAGATTTGACACTCTACCTAAACATTTTCAAGAGAGATCTGCCATATTGATTGAGAAAACAGAAGCGATTAACATTGGTACTTCAAAAAATCCTAAAGTTTTACATCCAACAACATCACTTTATAGAAGGAGAGGCAAGACTATAGTGATTTATTCAAGAGGAGACAAATCAAATTCGCTTGGTCAAATGCAAACATGCCAAGGTTGGATCTAGAACTCATTATGCATCATCTAAATGTTACTCTAGGAGCTAAACCCGTCAAACAAAAACTAAGAAAGATGCATCCTCACATAGCTCTTCTCATCAAAGTAGAACTAATGAAGTTGTTGGAAGTAGGATTCATAAGAACAGTCGCATATCTAGACTAGGTGTCCAATATTGTACCTGTTTCTAAACTAGACAAAACTATCAGAGTGTGCACAAACTTCAGGGCCCTGAATAATGCATGTCCAAAAGATGATTTTCCACTGCCAAGCATCAATATCTTTGTAGATCTGACAACCGATCATGAAATATTTTATCTAATGGATGGATTCTCAGGGTATAACCAAATAAAAATAACACCTGAAGATCAGGAGAAGACAACTTTGACATGACCCTGGGGTACTTTCTGTTGGAACATCATGCCATTTGGGCTCAAGAATGCATGTGCTACATATCAAAGAGCTATGACAACTATTTTCCATGATATTATGCATACATACATGGAGGATTATGTAGATGATATACTAGCAAAATCACACACATGAGAAGAGCATCTGGAAATCTTGGATAAGATATTTCAAAGGCTAGAACAATACAAGTTGAGGCTAAATCTAAAAAAGTGTACTTTTGGGGTCACATTAGGTAAACTTCTGGGATACATCATTTCAGCTCATGGAATAGAAGTGGATCCGAATAAGGTAAAGGCTATCATGGAAATGGAATTTCCCAAGAACATTAGTTAGCTACATTCTCTCCAAGGAAGGTTGCAGTCTATAAGAAGGTTCATAGCTCAACTGATCGACAATTGTCATCCATTCATGCACCTCCTGCACAAAAATACTTTATTCAGGTGGGATGATAAATGTGAACACACCTTTAACACTATAAAAGAATATCTAGTAACTCCACCTATATTAGCATCGGCAATAGAAGGAAAGCCTTTGTTACTCTACATTTTTGCCACATCAATATCATTGGGAGATCTTCTAGCGCAGTAAGATCAAGAAGGAAAGGAGAGAGAAATATACTATATTAGTCGAACCTTGGTTGGCTACAAACTTAACTACACATCAGTTGGGAAGACATGTTTAAGCAATAGTGTTTGCATCTCAAAAGCTACGATATTATATACCGACTCATTCAGTTAAGTTGATAGTGAAAATAAACCCTCTGAAATATCTTCTCAACAAGGTAACATTGACAGGTCGACTAGAAAAATGGTTCATGCTCTTGAGTGAGTTTGATATTGAGTATGTCGATAGAAAGGCTATGAAAGGATAAGTGATCACTGATCAACTAATAGAAGCACCCTTGCCTAATGATACTCCATTGCAGATTGAATTTCCTGATGCAAATGTTCTCACAACCAACAAGAAAACCTGGAAATTGTATTTTTATGGTTCCTACACACAACATGGATTAGGTGCCGACATACTTTTCATAACACCTCAAGGGCATACAATCCCAAAATCATACAAATTGAGCTTTCCATCTACTAATAAGACAACAAAGTATGAGGCATTAGTCATTGGAATCAAGATGGCTATTGAATGGAAAATCAAAGAGCTATAGGTTTATGGAGATTCTTAATTAGTGATCAATCGGATTAATGATGAATATCAAACCAAGGATAATTAACTCACGACTTATAAAATTTGATTGATGATTTCAAAAAGTAATTTGCTGAGATCACTTTCATACAAATCTCAAGGAAGGAAAACAAAGTAGCAGATATCATGGCTACAGTTGCATCTCTCTTGCAAATATAAGAAAATAAAGAGCGTTACGAATTCCTGGTGAAAGAATTATTTTACCTAGCTCATGACTCCCCTGATACCCAATTGGTTTGCCAAATATCCAGACCCGATTCCTCCTGCTATGGCCAAATGTAGATGTACCTAAACGATAATATCCTTCCCATTGACCTCTTAAGAAACCAAAAGAAAAAATGTATTCGTCAATCTGCTCGTTATACTATAGTTGTTGATACCCTTTATTACCCTTTATAGACGAGGTCTGGATGGTACTCTCCTCAGGTGCCTCGAATGTGACAAATCTGAGAAGGCTTTAAATGAAGTCCATGAAGGTATTTGTGGCACTCATTCAAGTGGTCTCACACTAGCTAAGAAACTCTTACGATTGGATTATTATTGGCCTACTATGGAAAAATATTCATTCACATATGCTAAAAAATACAAGCAATGCCAGATTCACATCAATCTCATACATGCACCATCATGGGAGCTCCATCCTCTGGCAAGCTCGTGGCCTTTTTCTCAATAAGGTCTAGACCCTGTGGGTAAAATTCATCCTTTTTATTCTAACGAACATAAGTTCATCTTAGTAGCAACAAAACATTTTACCAAATGGATTGAGGCAGTGCCTCTAAAAATGGTCACTGGGAAACAAATTTCCTCATTTATCTTAAATTACATTATCTACCACTATGGTATTCCCATCTCCATCATTATTGATAATGGAAGATGGTTTAAGAAGCAGGATGTCCAAGAGATTTGTGAGAGATTCCACATCCAACATAGATTCTCCACGCCATACTATCCTTAGGGGAATGGTCAAGTTGAAGCAACAAACAAAACTATCTTGAAAATCCTAAAAAAGACAGTTAATGAGGGTGGTAGGGATTGGCATGTCCAACTGAATCCTTCTTTATGGGCTTACCATACTAGTATCCGTACACCCACTAAGGCAACAACATATTGTCTTATGTATGGATCATAGGCAATCTTACCTATTGAAGTAGAGATACCTTCTCTATGAGTATCATTGAAAGGGTTCATTCCAGATGAAGAACAACAGGTATCTAGATTGTACAAACTTGAGTTGCTACAAGAGCATCGCCAAAATACTTCTGATCACTTGAAGGCATATCAACAAAGGATGGCAAGGAGTTACAATCACAAATTAAACCTCGAGTGTTCCAACTAGGAGATATAGTACTAAGGGAAAATCCACATAACGAACATGATTGTGAGTGTGAGATTTTGCCAAGTTCAAGAGCTCAATGAAAAGTACAATAGAGAGACAAAATAGATGATAGGGATAAATTGTATTCTATCAATATGAAATTACTAATCAATTGAATCATCAATCGTTACATACAATGAATATGAGCCTTCTTATATAGAGAATGCTATATGGATATGTGAGCACCCAAACATGACATGTGGCTCAATAGGAAACAAGGGTAGGTAGGAAATAGGTGTGGGAGGTAGGAGAAACCATATAATATTCCACATGAGGTGGATCACCCACGAATGTGGAATGTAACAACAAGATAAGACCACAAAATGTGGAAATTCTCCTACACACACTATCCCAATGTGGCACAAACACCCAAGTGTCTCATACCCAAACTACTATGAAATGCATTATCCTAAGTAAACTTAAGTAAGGTGTAATAATATCCAACATGAATAATTAATTACACCAACACCCCCCCTTAAGTGAAACTTAGCAGAATGCACTTAAGTCTACAATGCAACTAAGCAATGCAAGATGGGTCTTGACTACTAGACCATGTTAGGTACCCATGTACAAATGCAAATGCATGCAAACCAATGCAATGAAATCTCTCACAAAGTGGGGAAAGAGTGAAAAACCCAATGGGAAAAAACCTCCCCCAAAAGAGAGATGAAAACTATACAAAGAGAACTCTCATAGAAGCATGTGAGGAAGAAAACCACATGTGAGGAAAAAGTCCCCCCCATATGAGAGAAGAAGAGAAGCTAGGTAGCCCTCCCTCAATGTAGAATCTGCACCAATGGTAGAAGCTCGATGATGTATGAAGAAACTACTCCATGAACATCGAACAACATTCCTCCCCTTCGGAAGAAACAAAACCAAAGGTGTATCCATGAAGTCTCCCCAATCATGAAGGGAAGATGTAGGAAAAATAATCATGATGAATGGAATCTCTGAAAACTTCTCAAGTGTCCCCATGTCGATGTTGAAAGATACCCCCTCCAAAGGCGGTAAACTTCTCCACACTACTAAAAAAGGTACTCCAAGATCTGATGGAGAAGAAAGTAGAACAAGTTCCAAAGACTCACATGTCTCCTCAAAGAATAAAGAGACCTCCTCCAACTACCGTACGAAAGTATCCACAATCATGTCAACCTCAAAAAAATGATCATGTAGAGAATGCACAAGAGGGTTAGAGTGTTCCCTCGCAAAAATTGAAGAAGGATCATATTCATCAAAGAGAAGATGAATGTCATCAATGATGTCTCCCAAATCTGCAATGTAGGACTCCATAAACAATCTTGCAATGTCTATCAAGTAGTCATCCCAATGAACTGAACCTGGAAGACATGAAATATCCTTCTTCACTGAATCACAAGAAGGCAAAATTATCGCACTAGCTACATTATCAGGTGCAATAGGTGGTGTGATATCAAGAGCAGGAGATGAAATAGAAGTCTCAAGAATGAGGTCACATGTGAGAATCCCCAAGTTCAAGTACCCAAAGTTCTCCTCAAAATCTGAATCATCAACATAGGAAGAATCAACCTCATCAATAGGACCAAAATGTGAAAAAGAGTACAACTGAGATGCATGATCAACCGCCTTGTCACAATGATAGCTCTAGTCTCCAAGTCTCTAATGATAACTAAATCAAGTGTGCACTCCACAATTTTCATAGTTGCCTCATGTGTGATTTGATAGATGGAAAGAAGATTGTTTGTCAAGTGGGGTACACACAACACATCATTGAAGGAGTTATCCCCAATGGCAATAGATCCTTTCCCAATCACATCCATGTATGTATGATTTCCCATCAAAATCTACGGCATGTGGCAAGGCTCAAATGAAGAGAACATAGACTGCAAAGATACCATATGATGAGAAGCCCCTGAATCTAGAAGCCATCTCCCTGAATCATGACTTGAAGTAGCACAAAGAGCTTGTCCCTTTCCTTTATCTGTCCCAAAAGAGTGATCCTTTCCTTTATCCTTATCCTTGGAAGAAGCCGATGTAGGCATTCTAGAAGGTAGGTTGATTTTGTTCTTCTCAAGAAGATGCTTCAACTCATCAATATCCTTCTTGTAACAATGTTGCTCATCATGTCCTAACTTCTTGAAATATGCACAAAAAATAATGTCCTTATAGGATTTCCTCTTAGGTGAGAATAGTGAATCACCTTGTTGTGGAGAGGATGATTGTGCTCCATCTTGTTGTGGTTTTGACTTAGATTGCTTTTGATTCTTTCCTTTTCCTTGATTGCTTTGATTCCCTTTGTTAGCCACCAAAGCTTGTGACTTTGAAGATTTGAGAATCCCCATCTTGGTCAACTTAGATTCCTCAAGTATCAACATCTTCGTGAATGAATCAAATGAGGGATAAGTGTAAGAGGAACCTTGAGCTAACCTATGGGTGTGAAATCTACATACAAAGGATGCATACTCTGAAGGAAGCTTGTCCAACAAGTTATAAACCAATTTAGCATCATTTTTGTCAATTCCACAATCCTTTAGCTTTTCTCTTAGCTCAATTTGTTTTGTGACATAATATTGGATTGTATCAAAATCCTTGGGATCCAAAGTTTTGAGTTCACTATCAAGCTTGTAGCCCTTAATCTCATCAACTGGACCATACAATTTCTCAAAAATATCCCAAGCCTCTTTAATTGTTGTACACTTCTCAATGTGAAAAATGAGGTCATCTGATACATACTTTCTAAGAGTTCCAAGTGCCATAGCATTCTTAGTGAGCCATTCAATCTGAGCATTAGGATCAGCCTTAGGATCAAGTGGTGTTGTAATAGTTCCATTTACATAATGAATGGATCCTTTTTCCATTAGTTTACTCTAAGACTTAATCTTCCATGTAGCATAATTATGAGGAGTTAAAAGTGGAAACTTAGGAGAACCCATAGCACCAAAATGAAAAAACACAAGATAGAGAGAGGCACAATCACACAAGACACCCCCCCAAAATACTCAATCAAGAAAGCCCCCCCACAAAAATGATGATTTGGCACTTTATACTTAGTGCATATACAATGGGCCACTTGCAAAACAAGGCAGGGTGGACTTCTTATTTCAATTTTACAACTTCTCAAATGAGATATAAGAGACTTCAACAAATACTGCTAGTGATCTAAACTGAGATCCAAGCGAAATACATGTACCAAATAGGCCAAAAATGACCAAATACTGAAAGTACAATTTCTACTCAAAATCACTGCAAACAAATGGTAGATAATGAAAGTAGACAAAAAATTATGCACTTTCAAAAAAATGACACTTGAAAAGGAGGTCGTATGACCCCAAACGAAGCCTCTGAAGTTGCAAAATTGATGATTAGATAGGTACAGTCATGAAGATCTGCAAATTCTGAAAAATCCATCCATCAAAATCAGAAAATTCCTCCACCACTACGAAGAGCACAAAATTCTAGCCCATTTCAAAAACAATTGCACCAAAAAAGGAGCCAAAATGAGCAAGATACGGCCTCCTGAAGTATGACTGCGAAATCAAAAAGCCAAATGAAGAGGGGGTCAAAAAATTTCAAAATACTGATGACGTGGCACCAACATCAGAAAATGACGGGCTTTAATTTGATGCCCATTTGGCCATCGAATTTTTTTGCCTCCCTGCCCATTCAACATTAGTACAGTACAGACAATATAGTGGCGATAACCAACCTGACACGTGGCAGAGGTATGAAAGTTGACGTGGAAGTACAAGTGGCACTATACAGAGTGTTGATTGGTAGGTGAGTTGGCGGGCCTACGTGGCAGTCTATGTGGCAGAACTGGTGTGTGTGACAGGGCGACCGAAGGTGTAGTTGTCGGCGGGGGTTGGCAGGTCGCCGTCGGTGATCGACAACGAGAGTTTGCAGGTCACCGGCGGTGGTCGGCAAGTCACCGTCAGTGGTTGATAGTGAGATTTTAGAGGTCATCGAAAACCAGCTATAGTCGAAAGGGTTGAGGTCGAGAGGAAGGTTCGTCAGCGACAGAAATGGTGATAGGAAAAGCTGCATGGGCGGGGCCGCCGACAGGAAAAGCTGCATGGGCGGGGCCGCCGACAGGAAAAGCTGCCAGTGAAGAGCACGACCCAGCACAAGGTACAACCCTACACAAAGCTGCAAGTGAGATAGAGTATGGGGGGGTCTGCGGACCCCCCAATAACAACTCTTTGATTTTTTGTTTTTTAAAAACCACTTAACAAAAATAAAATATTCGTATAAATATAGCAAAATTGGCGAATTTGTTTCTCTCACCAAAATAGGCCGACTTTATAGTCAAAATTTATGGAAACGACCTCCCGAACGCAACCGTGATGTCCAAATTGTTGTACGATGCCCCCAAAAATAGCACCTCCTTAGATCCAAAAATTGAAGCCTTCAAAATGACTAATCAAAGACACTTTAATGGCTCTGATACCATGTGAGATTTTGCCAAAATCAAGAGCTCAATGAAAGGTAAAATAGAGAGACAAAATAGATGATAGGAATAAACTGTATTCTATCAATATGAAAATACTGATCAACTGGATCATCAATCATTACATACAATGAATATGAGCCTGCTTATATAGGCAAGGCTATATGGATATGTGAGCACACAAACATGACATGTGGCTCAATAGGAAATAAGGGTAGGTAGGAAATAGGTGTGGTAGGTAGGAGAAACAATATAATATTTTGCATGAGGTGGATCACCCAGTGAATGTGGAATGTAACAACAAGATAAAACCACAAAAGGTGGAAATTCTCCTACACACACTATCCCAATGTGGCACAAACACCCAAGTGTCTCATACCCAAACTACTATGAAATGCATTATCCTAAGTAAATTTAAGTAAGGTGTAATAATATCCAACATGAATAATTAATTACACCAACAGTGAGAAAAAGGGGAAATTTGAACCAAACTAGTTAGGTCCTTTTGTTGTGGTTGTTGCATATGGGTTCGACGCATATAAATTATCAATGCTAGAAGGTGACTGGCTCGATGAACCCATCAATACTATGCATCTTAAGAAGTTCTATGGTTGAAAATGCAAAAAATCCCAAAACAATGAAAAAGCAAAAATTCCCCAAAAAGTGCAAAAGCAGAAAATCCAAAAAAAAAGAGCAAAAAAGAAGAAAGTACAAAAAACCGCGAAAACAGTGAAAAATAAAAAAAATCAGATATGGGAAAAGTGTAATAAACACATATGGTGAAAACCTAGCAATAGACACTTTCTGTCAGTTGGCTCTTCCATCTAGGAGTTCATGCTTTCTTTCTACAACCATTCGTCACATTTGTATATATCCATTATAAAAAGCCTTTGTACAAAATCAAGCTTCGACATCTTACCATGACTTGGATCATCATATATATCCATAATAATTTTGTTTCTAGACTGGGGGCAAATCCTAAACCTCGCTAGGGGCAAAAAATACACATTCGATTTTAAACACAATAAGTGAAACAATAGTGAGACTACACTCGTGCAACAAAATCTAGACGCACAACATAGAACATCGATCGACTTTATCAAGTATCACATTAAAACTCAACATCGCTGAAACAAAATTCAATGGATGATATCTTTGGAAACATGGTTTTACACACTTTGTCAAGAATGTTCAATTGTATTTGATTTTTAAAATCATGCCTCTTGAGTTACTCAAGGATGTCTTGAACTAGAGGAACAAGGAAGGAGCATGACATTTTCTTTCTTCTGTCTATTAGTTAATCATTTATACTCTCCAAATTTGCCGTAGGACATGATCTATAATGCATCATCGATGACATTTCAGATTTGCATAAGAAGATGATTAACTTATGTCTGTTGAACGCGAACAACACTCAAGTCATCATGGTTCAATTATACCTTAATTCTTGTGTTCTCCCAATATCAAAACCTAGGTAAACAATACTCAGGTCATCATGGTTCAATTATACCATCGATGTTTGCACTCACTTGCCACATTTTAAAGGCTTAATGATGATAAAAAGCATGATCACATGACTGGTCTGATCACGACCACAACATTGCATTTAATTAGCATTTGCATATGTAGAGTAGATTGCATTTCACATAAGTATGCTTGATGCACACTTTTCCAAGGCTGAAGGCTTCAAATATGTGTTATCCTTCTTATTAAGTGATTGAGTATATTGGATAGCAACGAAATCAAGCAATTCATCCATCCTGCATTTTAGATCCATACATTTCATTGTATTGCATTTCATCAGCATATAATAAATCATTCAGTCGTTTGGTTAACCCATACATCTCATTTTGTACATCATTATCATAGCATCATTTGCATTGCATTTTACATCCACTGCATAGGAAAAATCATATAGAATAACATCTCATTTCATTGCATCACAAGGTATATAAAATCATTAACCATAATTATACATACATAATCAAATATAGAATCACTGCACATTCATCCAATAGGAATCATCTACATCTATCATAAGCATAAAAACATATTATATATCATCATTGCATTGCATATAGAACCATTACATCATTCATGTAACATAAGCATATAGAACCATCTCATCATTCATGTAACATAAGCATATAAAATCATTGCATCATTCATTCATAAGTATAAACATCTCAAGTAGATCCATCATGCATTGCATATCATCATCAATCAAAATCATAAACTACATCATCATATAGTAGGTAAAGGCATACTCATGAACATAACTGCATATCATAAAATCATATAGAACATATAAAGAAAATGCAAACATATAGAAAGGAAATGCATAGCCATGTCAATAACTGCATCCATGACATCATAAGCAAGTGACACAATCAAGTAGGCTGCATCTCATATAAAAATAAAATATAATTGAGGTCCAATGTACAATGATATCCCAAAAATATTGGAGATAAATTACAAAAAAAATACATCGTAGGATCATCAATTTCTCATCACAAAGTGTATACAAAATCAAATGTGTGACATATCAGTGTATCAAGAGGGGTGATGTGCAGAACTCTCTCTGGATGTTGTAGGTCTAGATCCACCACTTGACGACCCTTTTCTTGGATCCCTAGCTAAGTGATCTCTGCGAAGTGGACCTGTAACCCCTCGACTCTCTATCTATGTCTAACTGTGTCTGGATCTAGCAGCAAAAACCTCAGCATAACTAGGTGCTCACTAAGAAACAAGAACTTTGGCATAATATAACTAATGGTAGTACTCCATATCTCAAGGAAAATGGTGAACCTCTAGAAGTATGTCTATTGTTGTATCCCCCTTGACCACTCTCAATATCCTCTCTGCGTATGCCTTTGCCTATCTGCGCCCCTCCATCGCTGCATCCCTCTCGGCTGTGAGAGTGGCAATCTATGTCTGCATCTATGTAACTTGACCCTATAGTCAAGGAACTTGTTCCTGTGCTTGTGCCAACTGGGCCTATAACTACTTGATTTGACCTTGCAATCCTTGCATGGTCCTCTCTAGACCTCTGAGTTGTGCCTCCTGCTAATGGGAGGGTACCCTAATCTGTATGTGTCTAGGCCCTCGAGGTATCTATTTT